>NC_056728.1:1276655881-1276803381 GCF_019279795.1 Protopterus annectens
AATGGCATCTGTGGGCTATTCACTTCTTCAGAAAAGGAAGATGAACCACTGATACACGCAAGCAAAAGCAGATCCATCTGCACTGGCTCTACCCAAGACAAAACTGCCACTCCAAGGAGGGAAGCATTACTTCCTTATGTCTACTTTCTATATTAGTCTCCCAAAAGGAAAGTAAGAAAAGAAAATACTGGCTCAGGAATGAGAATAATCACCTTGTAAGAAGCAGTGGCAAAAATAAGGGGGGATCTGACTCCAGAGGTGTTAAAGGTCGTCACCAAGCAACAACAAAAACCAGTAAAATCCAATGGTTTATTCGATACACTCTAGCGCCTTGGCTACAGTAAGCCTTCAAGGAGTCTTAAAGGAGTGTTAAAGAAGGTCCCCTGACCTGCAAGCCCAAAGGTCCAGGACCACTAAGAGGAGTCAAAGTCTCAAGAAAGGGAAATAGATAATTTTTAAAACTTTTTATTTTAATTTTGTTTTAACAGATAACCCATACATAAATTTTATAACCACCAAGCCTGACAGTAAACAGCAGTAAAGCTCTCATAAACAGCATGGGAAGCAGCTTTCTCAATGTAACGGCTTGATCAGTGAGATCTGGGCCTCATTCTTCAACTGAGAACAAAGGGCAGAAGTTTGGCCAGGAACCTAAGGCAAGGTGACCATTTTGTTACAGGACCTAAACAAGGACACTCGAGGGCTGCCCTGGGAAGCCAGGTCTGCAATCCCATCCTCCTGGCCCCCAGGGGAGCACAGATAGGGCTGCTGTGGTGTCTCACACCCAGGCCCATCCATGGACATTGGTTTGGCCTCCCATCCCTCACCTGGCACCATGGGGATGTCACTCTGTGAACGGCAGCACCCAGGAGGCAAGGGGCCACATAAGTGGCGCACGTTCGTCTGCATCTGGAGCCGCAGAGGAGAGGGATAGAGGAGCACCACGAAATGTTTGGAGATTTGGGGACCCAGGTCCACTGCTCTTGTGAGTTTGAAAGCCCTAGGTGCAGGGCAAAGGGGATAAATCCTGTCAAGGAAGTCTGAATGAGAGACTGTTTGAGGCCTCACAGGCCAGCAGAGTTCCACGAGGCTTAAAGGATCGGAGAGAAGCTCCCTCCCTGAGAGGCTCCGAGAACATGGGTGACACTGCATGATTTGGCAGCCTTCAGGAGATATGTAACCCAGGAAAAGAGATCTCTCACCTGGGTAAAAGTGGAAGCCCTGAAGGAATCCATCCAGATGGAAGTCTGGAAGAGTGACAGAGAGAGAGAGAGGCAGAAAGTGGCTGGGCTCGGAGAGCTCCTGCCTGCGTGACAGGGTTTAGATCATGCCCCCCCCTCCTGGATGGACGTCCTTAAGGGCATGACTGCTGGACAGCTGCAGTGCCTTGAGAGTAGGGTCAGGCAGAGGTCCTCATGACAGAAGTCCTTAAGGGAGCACTGGGCAGATGCTGGCGGTACCCAGTACTCAACAGCATCCCTGAAAAATTGCAAAGTTCCCAGAGCTGCTCTGGATGGGAAAGCAGGGGGACTGTCTGCCCTGGGAAGCCATGTCACTTTTCAGACTAAGAGATTCAAACGGTACATTCTTGCATCCCAAATGCAACATTCCGGCTTCCAGAACAGTGACTTCCAAACTGGAACTGTCCTGGAAAAAACAGGCCGATTGGTCACCCTGACCTAAAAGAGAGACTGAGGCCCAATAAATGTAGTCTGCGATAACAAGGATAACTAGTACAGACTGACTGTGGCTCTATAAGGCACTGCTCTGTCACAACTGAGAATTGTGTTAACCTGGAACTCAAAGAAGGCTTCTCAATAGCACAGAGCTTTCCCACACAGATCCAGAAAGAAGCCCATCAAGTTTAAGTGAAAAAAATATATTTGCTGGGCAGCAAGGAGGGGCTAGTAGTCACCCAAAGGAGGACATCCCTGGCCTGACTAAGGGAGCATTCGCAGAATGACCCAAAGACTTCAGCCTAAAGGCATACTCACTCACTTACTACATCTCTGAACTATTCAGACTGACAGTGACCTGGAAGCCAATGGAGAAAACATTAACACCTCCCCCTCTTGTTTTGATGATGGTGGCCTAGTAGGAGAGGACAGGACTATGATCCATCAGTAGGGCCTCACATCTGAAGACCTAGCCCTGATAAGGTCTACCAAACTGTGGGGCTCAAACTCAAAACCAGCCCTAAGGGGTCCAAAACCTGTGGAAAAGCCACTTTAGCCTCTAAATTCTACAGCTAAAACACAAACACGGATGATAATTGGTACTCCAAGGAAAGGGGGCAGCATTTTTACCCAGGAAAGGTACTGGTGATCAAAATGAGTTCAGTCAGCATTCAAGCCCACGATACCAAGCCTAGGGGACCTGGGACCTCAATAAGAGTAATCAGCAAGGAGAAGCAAAGACTCTAAGACCTGCAACATGCAGCTGTTGAGTGGGACATTACTACTTAAACAAAAATAGTCATTAAAAAAATCCACCAAAAGTGATTTTCTTTACTTACCAACAACTGCGTACCTCAGCCTTTCACCTTCAATGGATCACACATTCTGCATTACAATCACAATTAAATATACTTCACAATTGCTTATTACATTGCTAAATCATTATGTAATGTAATATAATTAATTAGCCTTTTATACATATTTCATTAAATTCATCTTTAAATAACATCTTTTAAGTTTATTTCATGATTTAAACCGAAGGGGAATCAAAGTCTTGAACCTTAAAATCATTTGGCCTTCTGCAGAGTAATTAAGTAAAAATAAGACACTGGCCTCTGCTACTACTTTGGATATTGGAAATTATTTGAGTGTTATTGGAAAAGACAGAATTCTTTTTTCAGAAGCTACAGCTAGTGAGTGGGATAAAATAAAATAGGGTTTAAAAATAGGGTAGAAATAAAAGAAAAAGAGATATGGTTAGGAAGTAAGACTTATTTACAGGGGTTGACAAAAGGTTAAAACACTGAGGAATAAAGGGAATTTCACAGAACAAAAAGAGGCACAACTCCAAAGTGCTAAAGAAAAAATACGGGACTATCTGGAAAATATGCATTAGATTAAAAAGACTGCTGTTAAGCAATTTTGTTTTTATAACTTCTGAGCACAAAAACATTTAGCATAATGCCTTTGTCAAGAGAAAGTAGAAAGGGTTGCCACCACACTTACGGAGCCTATAAGAAAAATATAGAAATTCTGTGTAGGTGTTACAGATATTTTGGAAATTTTATGCAAATGTGTAAAAGCAAAGAAATATGGAAATCATGATAGAGGACAGGTATAAACATCTATGGAAGATTTAAGTATGTCAAAGCTAGAGGTTCAGGAGGCTCAAAAATTAAAAGTCAAGATAAAAGGAAATTAAATAAAAGTGTGATGTATAATCAGAGGGAAAGTCTCCAGGAACAGATGGTATTCCTGTGGAAGTTTGGAAGTTAGGAGGGAAGAAAGTAATGAAGATCTGGAAGGTTTTTTTGAACATTATTTTAAAAGGAGGAGAAGACCCATCATCTTGGAAGAAAGCTGTGGTGCTTGTAATAACTAAACATGGTAAAGTCTCATTAGAACCAGCTTTGTATAGACCCACATCAATTTTAAACCAGGATTACAAAGTGTTTATGTCTAGAATAGCTAAAAGAATGGCAAAGGTGTTGTCAAAACTGATAGATGTGGATCAATGTTGTTTTGTGGAGGGGAGGCAAACATCTGACAACATTAACAGAACAATGATGATACAAAGAGATGCAGAATATAAGAAAAAAAACAATGTTGTTGGTGGGTCTTGGTGCTGATAAAGCATTTAACAGAATAAATTGGGATTTTATGAATAGGGCAATGGAAGCCATTGCATTCCCAGATACAATACTAAGGTTAATTAGAGGACATACAGTGGATATAAAAAGTTTACACACCCCTGTTAAAATGCCAGTTTTTTGTGATTTAAAAAAATTACACTACAATTACACCACAATAAATAATTTCAAAACTTTTCCCACATTTAATGTGATCTATAACTTGTACAATTCAATTGAAAAACAAATCTGTTAGGGGGAAAATATAAAAAATAAAAAAAACATACATTAAGCTGGATGCATAAGTGTGCACACCATTAAATTAATACTTTGATGAAGCACCTTTTGATTTAATTACAGCATTCAGTCTTCTTGAGTATACATCTGTCATCAATTAGAGATTCTGATTAACCCCAAATAAAGTTCAGCTGTCCTAGTAGGATTTTCCTGACATTTACTCAGTTGCCTGCTACAGCAAAAGCCGTGGTTTGCAGAGGGCTTACAAAGCATCAAAGGCATCTCATTGTTGAAAGGTATTAGTCAGGAGAAGGGTACAAAAAATTCCACAGCATTGGATATACCATGGAACACAGTGAAGACAGTCACCAAAAAGTGGAGAAAATATGGGACAACAGTGACGTTGCAAAGAACTGAACGTCTCTCCAAAATTCATGAAAAGACAAGATGAAAACTGGTCAGGGAGGCTGCCAAGAGACCTACAGCAACACTGAAGGAGTTGCAGGAATTTCTGGCAAGTACTGGTTGTGTATTGCATGTGACAACAATCTCCCGTATTCTCCATATGTCTGGGCTATGGGGTAGGGTTGCAAAACGGAAGCCTTTTCTTACAGAGAAAAAGATCCAGCCCAGCTAAAATTTGCAAAATACAAAAGCACGTGGGAAAATGTGTTATGGTCTGATGAGACCAAGGTTGAACTTTTGGCCACAATTCCAAAAGGTACGTTTGGCGCAAAAACAACACTTTGCATCACCAAAAGAACACCATCACCACTGTGAAGCATGGTGGTGACAGTGTCACGCTTTGGGGTTGCTTTTCTTCAGCTGGAACTGGGGGCTTTAGTAAAGGTGGAGGGAATTATGAACAGTTCCAAATACCAATCACTTTTAGTCCAAAATCTTCAGGCGTCTGCTAGAAAGATGAAGATGAAGAGGAATTTCACCTTTCAACACAACAATGACCCCAAACATACTTCCAAATCAACAAAAGAATGGCTTCACCAGAAGAAAATTAAAGTTTTTTTAATTGCCCAGCCAGAGCCCAGACCTAAATCCAATAGAAAATCTGTGGGGCAACCTGAAGAGAGCTGTGCACAAGATCTGACAGATTTGGAACGCCTTTGCAAGGAAGAGTGAGCAAATATTGCCAAGTCAAGATGTGCCATGCTGACAGACTCCGACTCAAGAAGACTAAATGCTGTAATTAAATAAAAAGGTGCTTCAACAAAGTATTAGTTTAAGGGTGTGCACACTTATGCAACCAGCGTATTGTACGTTTTTTTATTTTTAATATTTTTCCCTCAACAGGTTTGTTTTTCAATTAAATTGTACAGGTTATAGGTCACATTAAAGGTGAGAAAAGTTTTGAAATTATTTATTGTGGTCTCATTTTTTTAAATCACAAATACCCGGCATTTTAACAGGGGTGTGTAAACTTTTTATAACCACTGTATGAGGGATCAGAGGCAAGAATTAATGTGGGTGAGTTCTTCTCTGACAAGTTGCGTCTGAACAGAGGTACCAGGGAGGGCTGTCCTCTTTTCCCTTTATTTGCGTTACATTTAGAGCCAAAAAAAAAAAAAAAAAGACTCCGAAAGGTAATCAAGAGAAACTGGCTTTATTAGCAGGCAATACTATTTTGTAACTGTGGTAAAGGACATTACAAGAGTTTCAATACTCTCTTCAGGGTAAAAAATGAATGAAGATAAAACAAAGGCTATAGCTGAAAATTATGTACTCTCATGTAAGCTGGTTCAGCAATACACACATTTATGGGGGCACAACAAGATGAAGTTTAGGAGTATTGATTAAAAAGGCTTCTGTTATGGCAGCTAAGGGTATGTGGGAAAAGACTAAAAATAGAATACAAAAATTGAGAAACTGAAAGCTCTTGTTTATGCATGTGGATAAGACGCAAGCAGTGAAAATGTTTTAGTGCTTTTAGTTTTATATATAGGTCAGGCATATTTTTATCAACCAGCGGAGAAGTTATGGACAATAATTAATAAAGAGCTGAAGAAATTTATCTGGGAGGGGAAGAGGGCAAGGGTTAAGTGGGATAAGTTGATACTTCCAATAGAGCAAGGTGGTAAAGGATTACCTGATAACACCTACACAATTAAGGCTCATATATGTACCATAAGCACAGTTATAATTCAGTTGGAAGAGATAATGATGAAATGGGGTAAATATTCAAGAAATAAATAGAATACTGGATTTTTGGCTGCAGACCCTTAAGGAGAACAATCACATTAAAGAATATCATATTTATAAAGTAGCAGAAAATATTCTAAGACCTAAACCAACACGAGAATGAAGAAAGGAGATTTTGCTGATATGGATGACCAAGTGGGGGTACATAGAATAGGCAGGAGGGGGCTGGAAATTACTGGAGAAAACTGCCAAAGGAACTAGGGTATTGGAAGCAAATTACTATTGAGGAAAACATAACCGAATGGGATGAAACAAGAAGACATCTGGACTGCAGGTTAGAGAATGTCTTCCCTACCAGGGACTGATAAGAGTATAGGCAAAAAGAAAGTGATAGGGGAGTCCAAAGCAAAACACCTGCTATGGTAAAGGATTTAGTTGAATGTAGAACATAAGCTGCAATTAAAAAAAGGATAATTATTAGGACAAATAAAATACTGCACAATAACTATGAAAATCAAACAGAGGAAGTTAGAAGAGACTGGATAAGCAATTTACAAAGGGAACAATGGGAGAACATACGTACGGCTCCCAAGTATGCAACAAAGTCTAGAAAGTTTAGGATTTTTGCTTGGAAGTGTTTGCACATGTATTTTTTATACCCAAAGCAGACTGCAAAGAATTTTTCACCATGGCATATGTTGGAAGTGTGATGGAGAAGAAAGAGGTAAATGGGACATGTTTTGGGAGTATAATGAGTGGGCAAATTTTAAAAAGTCCATAGAGAGTACTCTGTCAGAAATATTGGGTAACAAATGGGTTTAACTCAGTAAATGATTCTTTTAAGTTGGGACACAGGATCTGAAATGCCTAGACATAGCAAGGCTTTGTTACGTTTAATTCTGGTGGCTGCCAAAAAGGTAATTACTAGAAATGGAAATCAAAGTCTAAACCAACTGAATCTGAAATATTAAATACTGTAACAGACATAAAGGAACTGAAGTGGGATCTTTTGAAAAGGGAAGGAGAAATGACAGACATAAATGGAACTTGTGGGAAGAACAATATACATGCAGAATAATGTTCTGGAGGAGGAGGGTTGTTTAAGGGAAGGCAGAAATTGAGTAATTAATGTAATGCTGGACTGAGAGTCATACAAAGAACTTATGTGATGTACAACATATGCAACTGGAAACATGTTAATGTGGTTTGTTTTCTTTTATATTAATGTGTTTGCTTGTGTCTTAAGTAATAATTTAATAAAGGTGTAAAAAATCATTTTATCTTCCATTGACAAACATATAGCTTCCAAATTTCCTCCCCGAGCAAGTATGGTTCCAATAATACAGCAAAAAACAAAGCTGCACAACTTCCACCTTGAGAATGTAATACATGCACCGCTGCTTATGAGAAGTTGAAGTAGAATTTACTAGGTTTTGTCAATGGAAAAATAAATAATTTTAAGATATAAGAAATTAAATTCATGTACTCACCATAACTATATGCATCTGTGTTGTCCATTTTCATTCTTCAATGATTAGGGTATCAGATCCAACATCAGATCTAATTCAGCCACATAAACTAGACTTCTGGATCCAGATCAAGAGCTCCTCGCTCTATCCATAATGCCCCAGTCAACTAGCAATACCTCAGAACGAGTTTTCTGCCTTACACATCCTAAGACAGGGCAAGAAGAAAGAAAGAAAGAACAGCACAGCTGTGGCTCAAACCTGGAATAAAAGGTTTCACAATATCCACAAGGTCACTCTAGAAGACAAAAGGACGGGGAATGGAGAGTGGGGAGTTCAGGAAGAATAAAAATGGACAACAAAGATGCATGGTTATGGTGAGTATATAATTTTAATGTTTGATGATGCCCTTTTCATTCATTCCTCAATGAATGGGACAGAGTCCCCACATATATGAATCTTGGGTGGCCCTCGTGGAAGGATATTCCGGAGAACTGCAGAACCAAAAGCAGCTCTGCTTCTGGAAGTCAAATCTAGTTCGTATTGAGCAATACAGGTATGAGCATTAGACTAGGTAGCTGCAGACCTCCCAAACATCCCGAATTACTCGGTATTTACCGAGTTTTGGGGTCCAAACGAAGGGGTGCCACGATTCCCGAGTGGCACCCTCTTCATTTCTGATTTCTTTGCTTTTGTTTTTTTATTTTTTTAAATTTTCACGCTGTCGGAGCCGACGTCATCCCGTGTGTGATGACGTCAGCTCCATCAGCACTACCAGCCAGTCGGAATTGAGCTCAAGGTGCTCATGTCATAATTTCCAGCTGGCTGCGAGCAGGCGGGAAATGCTTTGAACTGTTGCTGCCGAGGATGCTGGTTTTGAACCGTTGCTGCCGAGGATGCTGGCTTTGCTGCTTCAGAGCAGAAACTGCTGACTTTGGTGCTGCCTGTCATTTCAGACAGAGAATGCTGCTGAGAGGGACTTTGCTTCTGCAGTATTGTTGCTGCCAAGCCGAGAGAATAGGGACTTAATCTGCTGCCATTTCGTATACTGACTAGGTAAGGAACTGTGTGTGTGTGTTTGAAGTATAGTTCTGTTAAGCTGAATGGCAATTACTTCGGGCATTTGCATTTGTGCTTAAGTGTAGTTCTTTTAAGCTGAAAGCATTTGTACCTAGTACTCGGCAGTCTGATAACTTCATTGCTTTTCAACCAAAGTATGTTAAGAACTAAGAAGCTGTACTTGCACCCGTTGCTTTTCTCGGCAGATTTATTAATGTCGGCTGTGTGTGTGCAGATTTGGTTTTATTAACCTTAGCTCGGCAGTCTGCATTTAAGTGTAGTTCTTTAGTTCTGTGAAGCTGAATAGCATTTTTTTTATTTAGTTCTGGCATTTGCATTTGTGCTTAAGAAAGACCAGTGTAGTTCTTTTAAGCTGACCGCATTTGTATTTTGTACATAGTGGTCAGCACTCTGATAACTTCATTGCTTGCTTTTTCATAGCGGGGTGGTGGGATGTGTTTCTCGGCAGAGATATTAATGCTCGGCAGTCTAATAACTTCATTGCTTGCAGAGATATTGTGCTTACAGAGATATTATGTGTGAGCTAAGAAGCTGTATTTGCATCTAGTGCTCAGGTCAGCAGTCATTGCCTGCTTTTTCTCAGCAGTCTGATAACTTCATTGCAATTTCTTCTGGCATTTATGCTTGTGTAGTTCTTTTAAGCTGAACGCATTTGTACCTAGTACTCGGCAGTCTGATAACTTCATTGCTTTTCAGCAGAAGTCTGCATTACTGCATGTTAAGAAGATGTATTTGCATCCATTGCTTTCATTGGCAGATTTATTAAGGTCGACTGTGTATGAGCATTCCGTCTCTGTATTTTGTGGATAAGGGGGACAATTACTCTCTCTCTCTCAAAGGGAGAAGCAAGTAGAAATATCACTCTAAAACTTTGATTGTTTTTTCATTTGTTTACAGAGGTTGGTGGTCTTAGAAACGTGGGATGACTTTTAGCCTATAAGTAAGAGTACATTTAGAGGTTACAGTTAGCAAAATATTTCCATGTAAACAGTACAAATATTTAAATCGTCCATGAACTGGGTCTTTTATGTTTCTTTTTCTTGTAATGTAATATTGAAAGCAACTGGTGTGCAGTGTGCACCCTTCCTTGCTTTATTGGAGAGACGTAATGATCTTCTTTTTTAATATAAATATCCAAGGGTTTTGAACAGCAGAATCAGAAGTGCTTTGTGCAGTGTTATTGATATCCCGACATGTGAGGCACAGTTTAAATAGAAAAAAATGTATAGAATTTTGTTGCAATGTTTATGGACTCCTTTTGGTATTGTCTACTTCTGAAGAGCTGTGTTTCAAGGAGGAGAGTTACATATCTGGGAATTTAAGTATTTCATTTGCACTTCCAAGAATTGCTGTAGTCACTCTCCCATTACCCGCTTAATCCAGTTCAGGATGACAGGTGAGAACTGGATGGGAGGCTCACATATCCAATGGGAGATGGAGACAGAATAACCCCCATCTGAATCTGAGCTCAGAGGAATTTTACCTCATTGGCTTCTGAAAGCTGTCTGGAGGACTGAATGGAAGAGGTGGTTGATTGTCTCTCCTTGGTGTTCCTTGGAGAAAAGAGGAATGCAGATGAGGAGAAACCAGTTGAATGGTGAACCAGGGTGAGTGGGTTTGAAGAGACTTGGACAGAAGAACAGTTGGAATCTTCTGCTAGACTCCTTAGCCTCCGAAGATGATTTTATACATTTACTGGGGGCTTGAGCCCCTGAAGAACTGGAAGAAGGTGGCAGCATAACCTTAAGCACCACTTTATTACCTCTATCACCCTAGAATTAAAGGCAGCACAAATGGATCAGTCAGTGCTGAGGTGTGATGCTCCAAGGCAGTAGACGAACTCCCTGAATTGGAAATCATATGCCAACAGGAACAGCACTTTTTAAAGCCTTTTGGTGTTTTGGCCATTTTGAAAAAAATCAAAGGCGTGGGAGGGGGGGAGCAAAGATTTTTTTTTTTTTTAATTAAGCGGCCTACCAAGAGTGGTACAAAGAATATCCTTTAAAGGGTAGAAAGGCTAAGAAGAAGAGACCGGTACCAGCTATGGTACAGCAGAACTACCAAAAGGGAGGAAAAAGGTAATAAAAAGCAATAACTGGAAGAAAAAGTACAGTTGTGTACACTTACCATAAATGTAGATGTTCGAGTACATTCACTGTTGCAGTCATTACATTTGGGTAATCCTGCTGGCAGGTTGCCCTCAGTCGGCCTGAATTCCAAAGTCCTGGGTCCTGCGTTGGCTGCTATCACCCCTTCCCTGACGTCAGGCCATCATGGGTATAAAAGATGCAGCCGACGCCATTTTCTTTAGTTTTTCTTGCCCCAGATGTCAGGTGCCCCCTAAAAGGGTAGCCAAAATTTATATATGTATAAATGCATTCACCAATATAAACTTTACCTTCATCTACAAGCAAATACACCACATAGGTTTTATAAATCAGAGAAGGACAGATAGGTACCATCAGAAGAAAAGGGGGATGGCGGGTGGGTAACCTGGACTGCAACAGTGAATACACTCTAACATCTACATTTATGGTAAGTGAACACAAAGTACAGTTGTGTACACCTACCATAAATGTAGATGTTCGAGTGTCTTCACTGTTGCAGTCATAACTGTAGGGTGCTCCTGCCGGCAGGCAGCCCGAGGTCGGCCAGAATCCCAAAGTCTGGGTCCGGCGTCGGCTATATAAGCTAGTATCCTGACGTCAGGACGCCTTGGTACATAGCCCTCAGCCGACGCCATCTTCTCCAGCCTTTCTTGCCCTAGATGTCAGAATGCCCCAGTAAATCAAAAATGAATCCAACAAGGAAACACAAATACACCACAAAAGAGAGAAAAAGAGGGGATAGGAGGGAGGGAAACCCCGACTGCAACAGTGAAGACACTCGAACATCTACATTTATGGTAGGTGTACACAACTGTACTATGTTCTTCGTGTTTCACTGTTGCAGTCATAACTGTAGGGTGGAATCCCAAAGCAGTGTAGAGAGGGATGAGGCTTAGATAGAAGAAGGGGAGGCAAGAATACCCTGCAAGACAGCAGAGGCAAAGCCTGCCCTAGACTTAGAAAACAAAGGGAGATTGTAGTGCTTGGAAAAAGTATGCACTGAACTCCAAGTGGCAGCTTCCAAGATATCCTTGGTAGGTACTCCTCTGAGAAAAGCTGTAGAAGTAGCAGCTGCTCTGGTAGAATGACTTCTAATGGTTCCAGGAAACTGTTTACCATGATGAGAGTAACAAAATCTAATCCCATAAGCAATCCATTTGGAAATGGTTTGTTTAGAAATAGGTTTTCCCAGTGAACTGGAGGCAAAAGAAACAAACAATTGATTAGACTTTCTGAAATCTTTAGTCTTGTCCAAGTAAAATCTTAACTGTCTGTGCACATCCAATGAATGCAAAATCCTCTCCCCTTTATTTTGAGGATTTGGAAAGAAAGTAGGAAGGTGAATTGTCTGATTCAAGGCCACTTTCGAAATCACCTTAGGCATGAAAGTAGGATTGGTCCTCAAGGATACTCTGTCCTGATGGAAAATAAGGTATGGTTCCACAGCCATAAGAGCTTGCAACTCTGAGACCCTTCTGGCAGAGGTCAAAGCTAACAAAAGAACAGTCTTCCAAGATAGAAACTTAATATCTGAAGATGCAGCAGGCTCAAAAGGAGGCAAAGTAAGTTTTTCTAAAACATAATTAAGATCCCAGGCAGGGACCGGAGGGGTCCTTGGAGGCCGCAAATTCTTAGCCCCCCTCAAGAACTGTTTCATCAAAGGATGTGAAAAAACAGGAGGATCAGAACTGAAATGCGCAGAGATAGCAGAAGCATGAATCTTAATGGAAGAAAATGAAAGTCCCTTAGATAAAAGCTCCGAAAGGTAAAGCAAAATAGAGGAGAGATCAGGAACCTGAGGATCAGAACCTCGGTCCTGCATCCAAATAGAAAACCTCTTCCATTTAGAGGCATAAGATTTCCTAGTGCTAGGCCGTCTAGCTTCCAAAAGAACATCCAAAACTTGTTTGGGAAGACTAGAGGCAATCAAATTCCCTTGAAGAGCCAAGCTGCCAAGCAAAGGGTCTTGAGGTTGGAATGTAGTAACTGACCCTGATGCTGGGACAGAAGCGAAGGGTTCAGTGGAAGAATCCAAGGAGGCCCCGAGAACAGGAGCTTTAGAGTCGGATACCAAAATTGTCGAGGCCAATTTGGGGTAATCAAGATGAGGAACTTGGGCTTGTCCTGTTTTATCTTCAGTAGTACCCGAGGCAGTAGAGGAAGAGGAGGGAAGGCATATACTGACAGACTTCTCCAACTGAAAGACAGGGCATCCACTCTCCATGCTGTTTTGTGGAAGGACCTGGTGCAAAAGCGAGGCAGCTGATGATTGAGATGGGATGCAAACAGATCTATCTGGGGACATCCCCAAACTGCAGTAATCCTTTTGAACAAGTTGGTGTCTAGCATCCATTCATGAGGATCTGAAATGTTTCTGCTCAGGCTGTCTGCTAAAAGATTTTGTTTTCCTGGAATGAATTGAGCCTGGAGATGCAGATTCAAATTTAGAGCGGTGTCCCATAAACTCATAGCCAGTCTGCAAAGGGGGTAAGAATGAGATCCCCCCTGCTTGTTGATGTACCACATGACCGTGGTGTTGTCTGTGCGAATTAGCAGAGGCCCTGGTTGTAAAAGGTGCTTGAAGGCCAAAAGAGCATTTTGAACTGCCAACATCTCCTTCAGATTGATGTGCCAGTGAAGATGGTCCTTTGTCCAGGTTCCCTGCTGGCAATTGTCTAGAAAGTGTGCTCCCCAAGCATAATCCGAAGCGTCCGTGGTTAGGATTTGAGTAGGTTGAGGGAGACGAAAAGGTTTTCCTTCGTTCAATAGGCATGCCCTGGACCACCAGAGGAACTCCTTCTGGAGGCAGGGGATCAGAGGAATCAGAATATCCAGATCGTGATAATGCTGTGACCATACACTTTTCAGATACCATTGAAGCTTTCTCATGTGAAGCCTTGCGTTTGGAATCAACAGAATGCAGGAAGCCATGTAGCCCAGAGCCTGCAGGAATTTCCTTGCAGTGAGCTGAGATAGTGTTGCCAAGGTGTTGAAAGTAGAAGCCAGCTGAGTTTGTTTTTCTGGAGTGAGGTAGGCCCTTTGTAAGGTTGTGTTTAAGAGGGCTCCCAAGAATACCATTTGTTGAGAAGGGATCAAATGTGACTTTTTTATGTTCACTGAGAATCCCAGTAAGAGGAGAAGACGTTGAACGAAGTCTAGGTGTTGAAGCAGAGGATCTTTGCTGTCTGCCTGAATAAGGCAGTCGTCCAAATAGGGGTAAATCTGAATCCCCTGAAGTCTGCAGTAAGCCACTACTGGTGCCAGGCACTTGGTGAAGACTCTGGGTGCAGTAGATAAACCAAAGGGCAGAACAGAGAATTGAAAGTGCCTCGAACCTGCCTTGAACCTGAGGAATTTCCTGCGTTCTTGTCTGATAGGGATATGCAAATAGGCTTCCTTTAAGTCCAATGTCACCATCCAGGCGTCTTGAGAGAGCATTGGAAGTAACTGTTGCAGAGTGAGCATCTTGAACTTTGGAATTTCCAAAAAGGTGTTTAACACAGAAAGGTCCAGAATAGGTCTCCAAGAGTTTTGTTTTCTGGGAACCAGAAACAGCCTTGAATAAAATCCTTTTCCCATTTCCAAGAGTGGAACAGGCTCTATGGCTCTCATGGCCAGAAGAGCATCCACTTGAGTTAAGGCCTCTGACCATTGAAGTTTTGGCAGATCTGGCCAACCGTGAGTCCTTGGCAAAGTGTCAAAGTGGAACTTGTAACCTTTTAAAATCACATCCAATACCCATTTGTCCTGGGTAATATGAGTCCAATTCCTGTAAAAGAGACAGTTTTCCTCAGAGAGGGCGTCCAGGTAAAGAGGTCCTGAAGCCCAACCGAGAGAGTCATTGAGTTTGTTTTCTTTGAGATTGGGATCTGTCTTCTCCCTTCTAGGTGAAGAAGCAGTCCATTGTCTAGAACTGTACGAGGTCTGGCCTTGACCACGACCTCTGGAGCGCCTATATCTTCCCCTTTGAGGCCTGTCAGACGTGGGAAAGGACCAATTTTAGAGGGCCAATTCCTGGAAAATCTAGGAGGCTGAACCTGCAAGAAATCTTTACAGTCTGCATGGACTTTGCCTTTTCTTCCATCTTTTTAATAACTTCCTCAGCCTTAGACCCAAAAAGAACATCATGTTGAACAGGGGCATCTAATAACTTAGCCTTAACCTGTTCAGGCAAACTTTGTTCACGAAGCCAGGCATGTCTCCTAATCACAGTACCAGAGGCAGCAGCCCTGCAGGAAGCATCCAAGGCATCAAAACCACAATGTAAGCTATGCTTGTTAACCTGTTCAGTAGCATGCAAAACATCCTGAAGTTCCTTATCCTCTGCACAAGCAGGTACGGAAGCAAGCTTTTGCTTTAAAACAGACAAAAGAAATTGCTGGTATTTAAACATATGGCCGATACGGACTCCCATGGGGAGCCATCAAGGCCCACTATTTTAACTGCTGCAGGACCTTCGGACGTCGCTCCTTCAGATGAAACTGGCAATTTAATGCCCTAACAGATAGGGTAGCAGAAGTATATACCTTTTTACCCCACCTGTCTAAAGCACGAGAATCCTTCTCAGAGGGAATAGGATTTTTAGAAGTAGCAACCTTAGCAGCCTTAGAACCCTGAGAAACAGTTTCAGGGTCTGCAGAAGGATTTTTAAATAAAAATAAATGAGAGTCAGGAACCCTATAAAATCTATCAGGCTTAGAAGGAGCAGGAGGCATGGAATCAGGATTCAAATTAGCCTCAGAAAAAGCATCATCTACAATGTCCAAGACAGGAGGGATAGCTAAAGGCCTATGCTGAGGAAGAAGAAGAAATTCTCTAAGCCTCTTTTTGGAAGCAGAATATTCCTGTCCTTCCCAATGAAAATGTTCCCTCATCTCATGCAAGGTTTCCCCCTCAATAATTGTTTTTGTGTCTTGGGAGTGGATTCAGAAGCAGCTTGAGCTGAAACTTTAGACTTAGTAGGAGTCTTTGTCTTTGCCTTTGCCTTTGAAATAGTAATGTGAGTAGGCCTGAAAACCCCCTCAGAAGCCGGTACCTGCACAGCGGTTCCGGACCCATCTGAAGGAGCGACGTCCGAAGGTCCTGCAGCAGTTAAAATAGTGGGCCTTGATGGCTCCCCATGGGAGTCCGTATCGGCCATCGGTTCAGAAGCGGCGGACGACAGGGGCTGCAAAAGCGCCTCACTGACGACAGCCGAACCGGACGCTGGCTCCAGCTGCAACGAGTCCTGTTTGGACCTCGGAGGCCTGTCTTTATCTTTGCGCTTCTTTTGAACTCCGGCAGTATCCGACGACATTCTGTAATTGAAGCGTCTGCCAAAATAATTTAAAGCCCAGTCGTACCTGCGTTTGATAGTACGAGAGTTGAACCTGGCACAGAACCGACAACAAGAAACGTCGTGGTCAGGGCCTAAGCAAGGTAGACAGTAAGAGTGGAAATCTTTATGAGGTATTTGTTTCCCACACGCTATACAATTATTAACTTTTTCTGACATCGGAGGAACAAGAAAAAGATTCCCCAACGGGGTACTTAGCTTTGAGAAGAGAAGTAACAACTTCGGACCGACAACAACCAAGTATGCTGATCGAAAATCGCCAACCAACGTTTTGCGAGCTGCTTTCCACCGCACGGCAAGAAAGACTGGAGAAGATGGCGTCGGCTGAGGGCTATGTACCAAGGCGTCCTGACGTCAGGATACTAGCTTATACAGCCGACGCCGGACCCAGACTTTGGGATTCTGGCCGACCTCGGGCTGCCTGCCGGCAGGAGCACCCTACAGTTATGACTGCAACAGTGAAACACGAAGAACATCTGTACTATGTTCTTCGTGTTTCACTGTTTCAGTCATTACATTTGGGTAGCGTCCCAAAGCTATCGATGGGAGGCAGGAGCTAAACAGCATTCGGAGTGGCTATGAGGCTCTGCAGAACTGCTGTGGCAAAGCCTGCCCTGGATTTACAGTAGAGTGGCAGATGATAGTGCTTTGCAAAGGTGTGCACTGAACTCAAAGTAGCAGCCTCTAAAATATCCTTGGTTGGTACTCCCCTGAGAAAGGCTGCTGAAGTGGCTGCAGCTCTGGTTGAATGTGGCCTAATGCCCTTACGCACTGGCTTGCCATGGTGTAAGTAGCAGAAACGAAAGCAGTGGCCTATCCACTTTGAAATAGTCTGCTTTGAGATCGCCTTTCCTTGTGATCTGCAGCATATGTCACTAGTAATTGCTCCGTCTTTCTGAAAACTTTGGTTCTGTCCAAGTAGAATCTAAGCCGTCTGTGTACGTCCCAAGAATGCAGAATTCTCTCCCCCTTGTTCTGTGGATTTGGATAAAAAGTTGGCAGATGAATAGTTTGGTTAAGAGCCACACTGGACACCACCTTAGGCATAAATGTTGGGTTTGTCCTTAGAGAGATCCTGTCTGGATAAAAGGTTCCACAGCCATGAGTGCCTGTAGCTCTGAAACTCGTCTTGCAGAAGTTATTGCTAGCTGTTTTCCAAGATAAAAACTTTATATCAGCAGTAGCAACTGGCTCAAAAGGAGGCAGGGTGAGTTTTTTCCAAGACATAGTTGAGGTCCCATGCAGGCATTGGTGATCTTCTTGGAGGCCTTAGGTTTTTGGTTCCCCTGAGGTACTGCTTTAATAAGGGATGAGAAAAGATTGGTTGCTCTGTATTGTAATGAGCCGAAATGGCAGAGGCATGAATTTTAATAGATGAAAAAGATAGGCCTTTGTCCAGCATCTCAGTTAAGTATTGCAAAATCTGAGGAATATTTGGCACAGCTGTATCAGTTCCTTGTGCCCGTTTCCAAGCACAGAATATCTTCAATTTTCCAGCATAAAATTTCCTAGTGCTAGGCCTTCTGGCCTCCAAAATGACATCCATTACAGCTTTACTGAGAGGTGTGATTTGTATGACTATTTTATTCGCCATGCTGCCAGGTTTAAAGTCCTGAGTTGGCTGTGCAGGATCTGATTGTTTTGCTGGGACAGTAGATGAGGGATTTGAGGTAAGGTCCAAGCTGGGTATTGAGACAAGTTCTTTAGGATTGGAAACCAGTACTGACGGGGCCAGTCTGGGGCAATCAGCATCATTTTTGGCTTTTCCTATCTGACCTTTGGGAGTACCTTGGGTAGGAGAGGCAGTGGGGGAAAGGCATATACTGGTAGGGTGTCCACTTTCCATGCTCGTCTGTTGTAAGTCCTTGTGCAGAATCTTTTTAGTTGTAGTTGTGAGGGGAGGCAAATAGATCTATGTCCGGGCATCCCCATTTCCTTGTTATCATGCTGAAGACTTGTGGATCCAGCTGCCACTAGTGGGGATCCAAGAGATTTCTGCTTAGTTCGTCTGCCAGAGTATTTTTCCTTCCTGGCAGGAATTGTGCCTGCAGATGTACTTGGTAAGATAATGCTGTGTCCCACAAAGTCATGGCTAGTCTGCAAAGGGGGTAAGAATGTGTGCCCCCCTGCTTGTTTATATGCCACATGACCATGGTGTTGTCTGTCTTTATCAGCAGTTGTCCTGGGTGAAGTAGGTCTTTGAAGGCTGTCAGAGCATTCTGAACAGCTAGCATCTCTTTTTGATTGATATGTAGATGCATTTGGGTTGCGGACCATGTGCCCTGAATGCATCTTCCTGCCATGTGGGCCCCCCAGGCATAATCTGATGCGTCCGTTGTTAGTGTCTGCCTGGCTAGGGGTAATGTGAATGGCTGCCCTTGTTTTGGTGACAAGCCTTTGCCCACCATCGAAACTCCTGTTGCAGGCAGGGAATGAGAGTAATCATTATTTCCAGGCTGTGGCAATGTTGAGTCCAAACACTTTTTAGGTACCATTAAAGTTTCCTCATATGCAGTCTTGCACATGGAATTAGTAGGATGCAGGATGCCATGAAGCCTAAAGCCTGCAGAATTTTTCTTGCAGTAAGTGGGCCTTTGTTGCCAACATTTTGAAATAGGTATTCAGTTGCCTTTGTTTGTCTGGCGTGAGATAAGCCATCTGGGCAGTAGTATTTAAGCTTGCACCCAGGAATATTATCTCTTGAGAGGGTACTAGCTTTGATTTCTTTTCGCTGACTGTGTACCCTAGGCATGTTAGAAGTCTTTTCACAAACGCCAGATGTTGCAGAAGAAAGTCCTTGTCCTTTGCTTGAATTAGACAATCGTCCAAGTAAGGATATATTTGTATTCCTCTTTGTCTGCAGAATGCAATTACTGGTGCCAAGCACTTTGTAAAGATCCAGGGCACAGTAGATAAGCCAAAGGGCAGTGCAGAAAATTGGTAATGCATTGAGCCACCCTTGAATCTGAGGTATCTTCTGCATAACTGTCTGATTGGGACATGAAGGTATGCCTCTTTTAGGTCTAGAGTCACTAGCCAAGCGTTTTTGCCCAGCATGGGCAGAAGCTGCTGCAAAGTCATCATCTTGAATTTTGGTATATCCAGGAATGTGTTCAGAATAGATTGGTCCAGTATTGGTCTCCAGGTCTTGGCCTTTCTGGGTATCAAGAACAGTCTTGAGTAAAATCCTTGTCCCTGCTCTTGCTCTGGTACTTGTTGAATGGCCCCCATGTCCATGAGGGATGAGACTTGTTTTTGTGCCTCTGCCCATTGATTTCTTGGCAGATATGGCCAGCCGTTTGCCTTATGACGGCATATGGAAATGGAATTTGTAACCTTGTGACATGATATTTAGAACCCACTTGTCCTGGGTTATAATGCGCCAATTTTGAGAAAAAAGTGATAATTTTCCCGCTAAGGGTGCTGTCAGGAGATAAGTACTTGGTGCAGGCACTGCATACCTCGCAAGTGTACCTCATTACGAGGAACGTACCTCATTTGGCGTCTTAAAAAGTTCATGTTCCTCGAAGTTCCTCAAAGTTCCACATTGAAAGAGTCTGTCACACATTCAGTGTTAGGAATTTTTTTTTAAGTGAAATCAATGGTAAACAGAAATTATTCATATCAATTCATTAAAGGATCTTCTTTATAAGTAAAACCAGCATATTTTAACCATCCTATGACCTTCCTAGTTGAAGTTGTTAGTAAGCCATTAGTATGTGTTCCACATTTTGCCCATTTGTTCCACATTATGAAGGCAAGTGTTCCTCATTTTGGCAATGGAAGGTTGAGAGCTATGGCAGGCAGGGGGAAGTCATTGGGACTGTTTCCTGTATGGCTGTGATTTGTCTTCTCCAACTTTAGAGGTAGAAGCACCCCATTGCTTTGACCTGTAGGAACCTTGCGCCTGGGATCTGCCTCTAGGGCATCTGGATCTGCCCCTTTGAGGTCTGTCTGACACAGGAAAGGACCAATCCTTGGTAGGCCCGTGCCTACTAAACCTAGGTGGTTGTACTTGTAAAAAGATCTTTGACAGTTTGCATAGATTTAGTTTTGTTCTCCATTTTCTTTAACACCTCCTCTGCCTTAACACCAAACAAAGTATCATGCTGTAAAGGTGCATCTAATAATTTAACTTTGACATGATCAGGCAGATTTTGTTCCTTTAACCAAGCATGCCTCCTAATTACAGAACCCTTAACTGCAGCCCTGCAGGAGGCCTCCAAAGAATCAAAACCACATTGCATAGTATGCTTTCCAACTTGTTCAGCTGCATGTAATAAATCCTGCATTTCCTTGTTTTCTGCACATTCAGAGTTTAATAACATTTTCTGTTTAAGCAATGCCATGACATGTTGCTGATATTTGAGCATATGAAACTGACAGTTTAAGGCTCTTATAGTCAAGGTAGCAGATGTGTAAACCTTTTTTCCCCATCTATCCAGCGCCCTAGAGTCTCTGTCAGAGGGGGTAAGGTTTTTTGCAGCGGAAGCCTTAACTCCTTTGGGACTCTGTGAAATAGTTTCTGGGTCTGCAGCAGGGTTTTTAAAAAGGAATTTATGAGAGTCAGGAACACTGTAATATCTGTCAGGCTTAACAGAAGCTGGAGGTAAGGCGTCAGGGGTAAGACTAGACTCCGAAAACACATCATCTACAATATCTAACACAGGTGGAATGGCTAGTGGCCTGTGTTGAGGTAGTAAAAGGAAATCCCTGAGCCTCTTTTTAGAGTCTGAAAAATCTTGGCTCTCCCAGTGGAAATGCTCCCTCATGGTATGCAAGGTTTCCCCAAAAGAATAGTCCTCTGGAGGAGAAGCTGAAGGTATATATTCTTCAGCATCAGAATCCTCATGGGGGGAAAGGAATATTCCTGATCAGAGGAGGAATCAGAAGAAATAGAAACCTGATCTGAAGATTCATAGATCCATTTTGAGCATCTGTTTTTTTGGGCATAGAGGCCTGTCCACGTGGCTCTTGAGTTTGTTTCTTTGTTTTAGAAAGTGCTTTAGTCTTTGCCTTTGAAGCTGAGGTTGGTTTAATGTAAAGATGTTTAGGTCTGAATACACCCTCAGAATCCGGTGCCGCCATCTGAAGGAATAGTATCCGAGGTGCCAATACCTTGAGCTTCCAGCAGCATGGCCGACTCCACGTGGGAGTCGATAGCGGCCTGCGACTCTAAAGTAGCCGGCGTCAGGGGCTGCGAAAGCGCCTCACTGAGAACCGGCGACTGGCTTAGGAGAAGCTTTGTCATCGGTTTTGGGCCTCGGTTGTCTATCTCTCTCCTTTTCTTTGCGTTTTTTGTGAACTCCGGTAGTCGGATGGCTATCCGACGACATTTCTGGATAATTAAACCGGCGTCCAAAATAGTTTAAAGCAAAATCATACCGACGCTTAATAGTGCGTTGGTTATATCTAGCACAAAACCGACAACCAGCAACATTGGGATCAGGGCCTAGGCAAGGAATACAGTAAGAATGAAAGTCCTTATGAGGTATTTGCTTCCCACAAGAAACACAATTATTAACTTTTTCTGACATCGGTCTGGAGCAAGAAAAAAGTTTCCCCAACGGGGTACTTAGCTTTATTGAAGACTTCGGATCTGAAACTCGAACAAGAAAAATCTCAGGAGTCGGACGACCTGCACTTGCAAACTACTTCTACTTCGGGCACCGCATGGCAAGAAAGACTAAAGAAAATGGCACCGGCCGCATCTTTTATACCCCCGACAACCTGACATCAGGGAAGGGGCGACAGCAGCCGACACAGGATCAAGGACTTTGGAATTCAGGCCGACTAAGGGCAACCTGCCAGCAGGATTACCCAAATGTAATGACTGCAACAGTGAAAAATGAAAAACATCTCTAGTATACAACAGTTAGGAGAGAGAGGTGATACATTGAGAGCAGAAAATATGAAAAGTTTTAAAAGAAGTAATTGCTCACAAAAACTGCAACATTAACTAAAATAGCTCTCAGACAGGAATCCACATCTGAGCGAGATGGTGGCAAAAGAGATCTGATGTACTGCTAACTGACAGGAGCATTATGCGTACAGGAAGCCACTCTTGAGTAGGATCTGAAAGTCTAGTGTATGCAGCCGAGTTGGATCCGATACCCCAGTCATTGAGGAATGAATGAAAAGGACATCATCAGATACACTGCATCCGTTATTTAAAGAAATTTAATAATATAACATAGGGTCATAGGTAGGTAACTAGGCTATCTGCCCAAAGGCATTTATAAGCCTAGCCAGAATGTGTTGGCTTTCGCCGCCCCCTTAGATTAGTTCCCTGTGCCTCTGTCCAGCAGAGCCACTGAAGTGATCACCGGGGTAAACTTTCTGTTTCCCATCCACTCATCAAGGTTTCTCTTGAAGAGTGCTAGTGAGGAGCTCTGCCTAATGTAGATTGGAATCTTGTTCCAAAGCATGGTAAGTCTCTGGGACAGGAATCTATCCCTCCAGCATGTCCTATTTATTGTTGTGGTGAGGTTTAGATCCCTAGAGCATGTCGCTTGAGGGGATAAGGTTTTCTTTAGTTGGAGCATGTCCATCAATTCTGGGTTGGACATGGCCTTATATGTCAGGCAGAGATCACCTCTGAGCAGACGGTATGCAACCGAGTACAGCTGGAGTTTCTTCAGTCGAGCTACATAGGGCATCTGTTTGAGGCCAGTTATCCTCTTGATGAGGTACTTCTGTGGTCTTTCCAGCTGTTGCAGGTGTCTTGTAAGGTACATCCCAAATGGGGCATTGTACTCTATGATGGGTCTGATGAGTGATGAGTAGAGGGGCACAATGACCTCTTTTTATCTGGATGCAAACCCTTTTGTAATTAGATGGGCCACACAGAAGGATTTTCTAACCACTTTAGCAATTACTTGGGTCCCCAGATTCCTTATTACGTTTTCCATATTTAGGGGACTAAGATCTATGTGGTAGTTTGTGGGTACTTTGTTATTTCCAAAGGGAATAACTATGCACTTTCTGGCATTTAGCTTGAGGCCATGATTTTGACACCAGGTATCCGTCTCAGTGAGACCCTTTTGGAGGATGTCTGTGTCAGCCGGTGAGTCAATTATAGCCCCTAGTTTGCAGTCGTCTGCAAACTTGGTCAGCCATAGTCCTCCTGTGCTTGTCTGTACCTCTGAGAATTATATGCCAAACAGGAGGGGTCCTAGGACTGAGCCCTGGGGAATGCCACTTGTAACCAGTTTAGAGTCAGACCTAGCTCCCGCAACTCTCACCATGTGGGTTCTGTCCGTGAGCCAACTGGAAACCCATCTTGTGACATAGGGGTTTATGTTCAGGCTGGTGAGCTTGTCTATAATCATTCACAGCACACGATAGTCACAAACAAGAAACTTTTAATGAAGCTTTCAGGTTTACACCCTTCATCAGCATACAAAATCACAACACATTAACACATTTAAATAGAGGACCATTATAATCACATGATTAAGCCAGCCATTCAAAGGACCACTATAATTAAATATGCAAATTCAATTTAAAAACATCTAATAAAATTAATTTTCATGCAGTTACTTGTTAAAAGCATAATACATAAGTATAAAAAAGTACAAAAAACTGTTACATATATATATATATATATATATATATATATACACATAGAGAGACAAATAATTACATCTACACATTTAGAAATACTATACACTTAATACTATAAATTTTCTCTCTGCCTCTTGGTCAAAACTGGTTTTAAACTGACTGTCTCATTAAGGCCTGGATACTTATCAGCCTGTAGTCGCACTATCCACTCATACTCTTTTAGCAACAAAAGATTATCAATATCACCCCCTCTAATGCCCAACTGCAGAATAGATATACACCTAAACTTAAATGCATGTGTCTGAAAATCATGCAGATGCCTGTATAGCCCATTTGTCTCAAGCTTTCTTTTTATTTCAGATCAATGTTCTATTATCCTATCCTTCAGCTTCCTAGCTGTTTTCCCTATGTAAAATGCACTACATAGGGTGCAGGTAGCAAGGTAAACTAATCTAGTAGAATTACAGTCTGCTCCACAAAAAGTCAAACCGTTCACCTGTTGTAGGATGCTGAAAGCTACTATTAGTGTCGATATGTCAGGGCAACAGACACAATTATAACATTTAGATGTATTCATCTTCGCTCAGACAGGTGATATTTCACTTTGAAAGTCTTTGTAACATAGCATCTGTTTAAGTGTCTGACCATTTCTGAACGCATACTTTGGTGTCGGACCTAACAGATCTTTCAAATCTGGTTGGGCCATTAATATAATCCAGTTTTTTTCAATAATCTTACAGACATCATATGTATTGGCATTATAGGTAGTAATGAATCTTAAGACACTACTATCTTTTGTCCTATTCATTTCAACATGCACTGTCTGTTCTCCTCGCTGGTATGTCTGCTCTGTTTGTAATGTGGTTAAAGAGCCAAAAACTGGTTTGTATAAACTACTTCTACCTTGTACAACCTGTTTATAGGTCATATTAACATCCCTTAATAGATATCCATTATTAATAAATTCTTCCATCATTTTCTTAACCTCATACTCAAAGACATCATTCTCACTAGTTAACCTGCTTACCCTTACTAGCTGTGACTTTAGTATACTTTTATAGACATGTCCCGGATGCATACTAGCTGTATTCAAATATCTAGCTGCATGCACATCTTTTCTATGTATCATCGTCTGTAACTCATCACATTTCCTATACAACTTAACATCTAAGAATACAACATTATCCTTAGAAA
Source organism: Protopterus annectens (assembly GCF_019279795.1). NCBI lineage: Eukaryota > Metazoa > Chordata > Ceratodontiformes > Protopteridae > Protopterus > Protopterus annectens. The sequence continues at coordinate 1,276,680,827 of NC_056728.1, forward strand.
ATTCATTTTAAACTTGAGAAAATTTGTCGTAGAATTCAAATACAGCAAAAAACTTTCCAATTCACTTATTGTACCTGTCCATACAAAAAAGCAATCATCAACAAATCTACAATAACAGTCCAGTAGATGTTTAAATTGATTCCTTTCATTCAATATGTACTGCTTTTCCCATATATATAGGACCAAGTTCGCAAACGTGTTCGCTACTGATGTACCCATATCTACTCCTGTTAGTTGTTGATATGGTGCATTATCAAATATAAAGATATTTTTAGTTAAAACTAAATCTAACAGGAGACAAATATTTTCTATTTCACGTATTTGTTGGGTTGATTTATAGTATTAAGTGTATAGTATTTCTAAATGTGTAGATGTAATTATTTGTCTCTCTCTCTCTCTCTCTCTATATATATATATATATATATATATATATATATATATATATATATATATATATGTAACAGTTTTTTGTACTTTTTTATACTTATGTATTATGCTTTTAACAAGTAACTGCATGAAAATTAATTTTATTAGATGTTTTTAAATTGAATTTGCATATTTAATTATAGTGGTCCTTTGAATGGCTGGCTTGATCATGTGATTATAATGGTCCTCTATTTAAATGTGTTAATGTGTTGTGATTTTGTATGCTGATGAAGGGTGTAAACCTGAAAGCTTCATTAAAAGTTTCTTGTTTGTGACTATCGTGTGCTGTGGATGTTTATGGTATATAGTACTTCTGGAGTATTTCTGCTTTGAGCTTGTCTATAATACCAGAATGGGGAATGGTGTTGAAGGCCTTTGCGAGATCTAGGTAGGCTGTGTGTACTACATTTCCCTCATCTATAACCTTGGTAATTGTCTCAAAGAATTCCACCAGGTTTAGGAGGCATGATCTGCCGTTAAAGCCGAACTGGGTTGGGTCCAGTGTTTGGAGGTTCCCAATGTCTCTGTTAATGAGTTCCATGATGATGCGCTCCATAGCCTTGCAGACCAAGATAGTCAGGCTTATAGGGCAATAATAACCGGGGTATGTTGTGGCAACACCTTTGTGGAGAGGAATAACTGTTGCTGTGCACCACTCTATGGGTACGTAGCCTGTGGAGAGGCTGAGTTTGAACAGTGTGTTTAGGTGAGGGGTTAATTCGTCTTTGAGCTCATGTAGGATGCAGCCTGGTACACCGTCCGGTTCTACTGATGTTGTGTTTTTGGCTTTGGAGAGGGCTATTTTAACCTGAGTGTCTGTGATTTCAGGGGCTCTACATTCTTCTGTTATGGATAAGGGCCCTTTTGTGGGTGAGAGGGGGGGTGAAGTTTGCATGAACCTGCCTGCCAGGATGTTTGCAATATCGGTTAGTTCAGTGCATTTTGTGCCATTCTGCACTAACTCTGAGCAGATCTGAGCATTGCCACTTAGATTCTTGACATAGCTAAAGAATGCCTTGTGGTTATCTTTGGAGTCCTTGGCAAGTTTTCTTTCAAAGCTCGCCTTGGGCGATTTTATGAGGGATCATAGTTTCTTGCTGATACTGATCAGGGATGTCTTCCCTTCTTGGGATTTTACTCTTTTCTGTACTAGTTTCCTCCTCCTATTGTATAGCCTGTTTATGGCAGGGGTCCACCAGACTGGTTTCCTTTTCTTGGAGGAGTGAATCTTGGTTTTGCTTTGGATAGCACGATCCATGCATTCTTGTAGGTGCCCATAGAAATCATTAGTAGAGGATTTTGTAGCTTGGACAGCGTTATCCTTTAGCATGGGGGCTTTGAAACTTTCCACCTCTGTGTTAACTAACGTGAAGTTTGCTTTTGAAAAGTTTTTCACGGTGGTTTCCTTGTCTGGGGGTGGTGGCGGAATGTGGATATCCAAAGTGATTTGTTTATGGTCAGATCTAACCAGTGAGGGATTGACCTCTGGTGTGGTACACCGGTCGCCCATGTTGGTGATGACCAGGTCCAATATGTTGTCACCTCTGGTGGGAGTGTTGACCAGTTGTTCCAGGGCGTTTGAGTTTATAAATTCTTGGAAATGTTGGGCAAGGGAGTTATAGTACTTGAGTAGTTCTCCCAGTTAATGTTTAGGTAGTTGAAATCACCCAAAATTAGGGTGTTTGGTAGGATCTTTACGTTACCCAGTATTTCCAGAAATGCGGAATGGGGGTCCTGGGACATGGTGGGTGAGCTGTAGCAAGCTACAATTTGAATTGCAGTTTTGCCCGTTGTTAGTTGTACGTGGATAATCTCTGAAGTATCGTGCTGTGCCACTAACCTGGAGATGTGGATATCCTTGATGAATATGGATACTCCCCCGCCTTTTATATTTCGGTCCGGGTTCTGTGGCCGAAATGTATGGTATGAGTTGTAGCCTGGTAGTGCTGGGGTGCTCTCTGGAGCCTTAAACCAGGTTTCTGTTATTGCACATATATCGATTTTCTCCATACTGAGGAGTGCCTCGAGTGTGTGCACTTTGAGGTTTAGACTTCTGGCATTGAGTAGTATTACCCTCAGATTTTTGTTACTTGTGCTACTTATGGTGGTGGGTTTGTCTTTTGAGCCTTGCCTAAAAAAGGCAATATGGGGGTGGCAAGAGCCTTGGCCAGTATTCGAAAGCCTAAGGGTGACAGGTGCAAGCCGTCTCTAGCGAAGCAGCGTGGCTTGTCGGGCATGTCATCCCAGGCAGGCAGACAGACACTGGATCCCCTTTGAATGACACCAGAAACTTTGCCAATTGTTGAAATTGATATTTTTTTCTTTATACCGTGGTATCATTCTTGGTGAGGGCAGGATGCTACTCAGGGTCAGGGTCACACTGGCCTGGGCTACGTGATCAGAGAGATCTTCCATGTCTCTCTTCATGTAGTCCAGTGAGGTACGGCTCAAGTCATTCACACCAACATGGACAATGACAGAGTCATATTTGTACTTGTTCTGGAGTGACCTGAGTGCTTGTGTTATGTGGCGGATCCTGGCACCCGACAGGCAGCTAACAGTAACCTTCTCCTTATTCAGCCTAGTGAGTGGGACTACAGTGTGCCTGACTATAGAGTCACCTATTACTAGTATGTTGGCTATGTTATTTTGCCTTGAGGGCTGTGATTGCGTGGCACATTGGTTTAGTGAAGTATGTGTTTCATGGTTTGTGTTGGGGAGTGGTGGTTGCTTGGATGTCTGCTTTGGAGGGCTCTGTTGCTTTTGCAGATTTTTATTTAGCGCCTCCGAGTACATTTTCGTGTATTTATGTGTTTTTTTACCAGTGCTGGTTTAATGGGTCTATGTGAGACTGGTGGTGTGATGCCACTATTTCCCTTCTCCTCTTGACTGTCTGATCCAGTCTTGGGTTGGGAGAGCTTAGCCTCCAGTTTGGCTGTATAACTGCATCTCTCTCATGTATTAGTGTTTGGTGGTAGGAGGAAAGGGTTGTCTGTGTACATGAAGCAGTTGTTACATTGCCTCAAAATGCCCAGATTCCCCAGTTGGACTGGAGAGTACACCTGAAACTACACTTTGGACATGCCTGGATAGGTACAGTAAACTGTTTTACTGAATGGCTGGTAAGGTCGAATAGAGAGCCTTGTCCTTCTGTAGTGCTAGGGTTTATAAGTGTTTGCTATGAGTTTTGAGCAAGTGCTGGGCTGAGAAATGAATGGCTTGAGTGCTTTAGTTGAAAGTTTGTCTAGTTCCAAGGGAAAATTTGAAGAGGAGACTTTGTGGAGCCAGGAATAGGTATACCGTAGCTACCCGGTGCGCAAAACCGGGCAAATGCGGTTTTTATAGCAGGGAAATGAAAGAGAGAGAAATTAGCCCACAATGGCCAATAAACTACTACTTTCTGACCTGAAACCACTCCTCCAGGGACAGATAGGCTGCTCAGGGCTCCCCTCTCTGACAGATGAACAATGAAACTTCCTTCTATCCTGGTAAGGTATGGGCAAACGCAGAGATCTGTAACACAGCCCTGAATTCAACACTAACCTGAAAACTGAACAATACTAGCCTAGAAAGGTGGGAAACAAGTGTGTGTATATATATATATATATATATATATATATATATATATATATATTTTTTTTTTTTTTTTTCAGAATATAAAGCAGATGCAATCAAAAAAACACTTTAAATGCACATAAAAAGATGCTTATTGTTATATATCTCAGTTCAGAGTTGTAGTCATGCCCCTAGTAATAATGTAGGAAGAAACATAAATAAAGTAAAAGCAGATGAATAAAGTACAATTTTTATATATATATATATATATATATATATATATATATATATATATATATATAGATATATATAGATATATATAGATATATATAGATATATATATATATATATATATATATATATATAGATATATATATATATAGATATATAGATATATATATCTGATTTAAACAAGTTACCCAATTAACCAGAAAAAAACTCAAAACTGAGCCCTGTCCCAGCAGTCTTCAATCAGAAGTTCTAACTGCACACTCCCGCTACTAGGGTGCAGGGGAACCTTCTCCAAAAAAGATGGCCTGGATCAGTGCTCAAGTTATACAAACCAAGCTAGATTCAGCAGGCCTGAATCTGGTCCTATGCTACAGCAACAAGGCGCACCAATTTCAGAAAGAAACAGTTGGAATAAGCGGGCACATAAGCCTGTGACCAGAAATTTCCAGCTCAGAAGAGCAGAAACCAGCCTTTCCTCCCATAAGAGTGCAGACCACAACCCTTCTTAACATAGAATAACTGGCCTGAAGCCCAAGTGCTTAAACCAGAACTAATACACTTTTAGAATAGCAGACAATGAGCTTTCAATCAGCAATTCTCAGCTTAGAAGGATGTAAGCTTGGACCTGTCCTGCCACAACACACTGCAGACCACAAACCTTCTTAATGTAAAACAACCGGTATGAAGCCCAAGTGCTTAAACCAAAAGACTTAGAATAACAGTTACAATTTAATCAGGCTACTACCAAGCAGCAATAAGTGCAGCAGAACAAAATAAAATTGAGTACTTTTAAGAAGAGGCAAAAGCAAAATAAAGGAGGAGGAAACACAAACACAGTAAAAGCAGATGATTTTTTTTTTGTTAGTAAAGTGCAAGGAGAGATGAAGGATGAACCTAAGTGGGTTGGCCTTCTCAAATCTTCTCTCTGTATTATATAGAGTGAACACTAGACTCAGAATAGGATCTCACTGTATTCGGTTAAGTGAGCAAATGAGATGGACTCAGGAGGAGTGTTCAAATAGAGACTTACAAGAGGGAAGGGCAATTCCAGAGCCACCAAAACAAGAACAGGGAGGGTGGGTGTGGACAAATAAGAAGAAGAATAAGTACAGTTGTTCAGACTACAGAGATATTAAATCAAAATGCAGACAAAAAATGAGAATAAACACTTCTTTTCTCAAGTTCACAGCTGGCTGTAGGTCAAGCTCTCTGCAGCAGCCTGAGCAACAGGTAAATCTGATTTAAAACACAGGACAGAAACCAAATAATACAGATGCAGGAATACTTTTGTCAGATTAAACTAGTTCTGAAAACTTACTGCCACTAAGAAAACGGACAAGGCCTCCAGACAAAGGATTTCACTACAACATAATAAAATATAAATAATATTAATAATATAAATAAAAGACTAATACAATTATATTATGTAATGATTTAATAATGGAATAGATAATTATGGAATGTGTTTACTGGTGAATGTACCACTGAATATCAAATCTGCTGAAGGTGAAATGCTGAGGTGCTAGATTGGCCGTAATAAAGAAAAGCACTTCACAACATTTTTGGTAGACTTTGTTTTTGATTTTTTGATGATATACATCTTGTGTATGTAGGTGTATGTACACACACATAAATACATATGAATCTGGTACATTTAGCTGAAAACACATTTCTCTGAATTTCATTTCACCAAGACCAAATCGCCAAAAACTCATTTCACCGAAAATAGTAGTGGCAGTGTATATGCCATTTTCCCCACTGCAGTGCAATCCTGGAGTTAGAATATATAATTTGGGGGGCATAGCCACACCACCTAGTTTGATTAAAAAGTACTTACCCTCTTAACAAAAACTGAATAGTACAATTTCATGCTAGGTGGGGGCCTATGCCACCCACATCCCCCAATGTAAGGGGCTGTGCCCCAAACACCCCCCAACTAACTCCATGATCACACTACAGTGGGGAAAAGGGCATATACATTGCCACTACTATTTTCGGTGAAATGAAATTCGCAAAATGAGTTTTTGGCGATTTGTGCTTTTGGTGGTTTGGTCTTGCTGATATAAACTTCGGCAAAATGTGTTTTTGGCAAAATGAACCAGACCTACACACACACACACACACACACACAGATATATATATATATATATATATATATATATATATATATATATGTGTGTGTGTGTGTGTAATTTTTTTTTTTTTTTTTTTTTTTTATGAAATAGCTTTTAAGTGAGAGTCTGAAGGGCTCTCACAATCAAATGTGGATACTCCATTGGACTGTAACCACAAGAAAAACATGAAGCTCCTCCATGGGAATCTACCAACAATCACTTTTCAAGGGGTGACATTGGGGTTCTTCTCCTTCCAGGCAGAGGTCACCATTGCAAAGGGTCTTAAGGCATCTCTTCCTCTACTGGAAGTGATGGCAAGTTAGAGTCACTGAGAAGCTCAAAGAGAAGACCCAAAAAATGTGAAAAGCTTCCCAAGAAAATACATCCTACTGGCTCTACATACAGTAGAGAACATGATAAAATGGATCCCAAAATGGATATGAACATTAAGAAAAAAAAATGCAACAATGCAAATAAAACAGATGCAGCAGCTGTCATAGTCAAAAACTGAAGGAAAATGCCCCCAACCTGGAAACAGAAGTGGCCATTGTGATAAAACTGATTAAGCCTACAGCTACCTTAACTGATCGGTCACAGCAAGAAATCCATGGAGGAGGAACAGGAAGGCACATAACTAGTGAAAGAGTGTGAATAGCCAAACTGATGAAACTTCAGTAATGCTAATCCTTAACAGAGTGCTCTCCTAGTAAGAGTGAAGTTACTCCCCCATCTTGCCAACAAGTACCAGTACACAGTCAATGAAGCAAGGCAGGATGAAGACCTAAAGGTGTCAGGCCAACACAGAGAACAGACTTCGCAGGAGACACATGGTCTTGTACCTGATGTGTTGTTGGGGCCCTCCTCATACTCCTGCAAAAGCAGGGAAACACAAGGCAATGGCAGTGGACCTTCCCATTGATTTACACTGCAAGGTGGGTACATCCTGGCAGATGAACATTCCCTTATTAATGTGAGTGTTCAGCATGAAATAGTCTAGCCCAACCCCCAGCAAAGAGGATACCAGCTAAGACGGTCTTTACAAGTACACTACAAAGCCAGTCTCTCTGGTCATGCCATACAAACAAACACAGGGATATTGGACTATGTAACAGCCCAGTTGAGCAACTTGAAGCAGAGTCATAGTAGTTCTAGTGAACTTAGAATCTGGACAGATGGGATGGAATGGGATGCATGCACAGTTGAGTGTCCTAAACCCCAGCAATGTACTTCCATGCTACACCCCGACTATGGTCAAGCCTCCCAGTCAGCCACAAAGGAGGAAAGACTATGGTCTCACGGACTGCTACCATTTCATAAAGACTACAAAGCAGTCAGACTTGGGGAGCACAGATAAGTCAGTCCAATCTGCTAAAGGCTAATACCTAGTATCAGCCTTCAGGGAAACATGACAGCCACATAAATGTGCCTCCAAGTTTCGAAGATAACTTTCTCAAGGGATGGATCCAAATTAGGGCTGGACATGGGACCCAATGGCCCTACATCTGAGAAACAAATCCTCATACACTGCAATGACTTATAAAAGAAGTGGCGACCAAAAAAATAAGGACATCAAGGATCTTGTTGGTCACAACAAGGATATCCATAGCACCAGACTCTTTGGGGGAATTGGAGGAGGGTGAAGGAGCTCATGTCCTTGAAACTAATGCACAGGACTGTGTGAGGGCTTGTAATTGGCATAAGCAGGGTCTCAGACATACTGGTGACTAAATGCAACAAAGGTTGAATGTATAAAGGAAGGCCTGAGACAGGGCTGGCTCCAGGATCAAACCAAGATTTGCAGTCCCTTACCAGCAGCTTGAGTTGCAATCAAGAACAACAAATTCCTGACTGCTCAAATGTGGTCCTAGTGTAGTGTCAAATAATAGTTCCTACTCAAGAAGGACTGATCAGCCTTTCCAGTCCTGGGGTAAAGCCTTCAAAAAGAAAACTTCAACTCAAACTACCCTACATTTATGACTAGGTGACTCACTGGTCACTCCCACAGATCTAGTTAGATGGACTGATGGACTTCAGGCTAGGCTAATTAAATCAAGAAAAGGTGGCACAAGCAGTTGGGTTGCTCATCTCTAGGTTGGACACCTCTGAAGCACCTTACTCAGGCTTAAATCCTCAGTTTAAAAGAAGAACCAGAACAGAGCTGACCACTCCATTACGGTAGCAATTCCCGTTCTTGTGAAGCCTGGGAGGCCAGGAAAACAAGGACTTACCTCTGGAATGATCATAGCCCAGCCAAGCCTCAAAAGAAAGACTAGTGTACTGAAACTCCAGCAAAACTGCCGGGTGTCAAGAAGACCCTGCTTCCAGTTCTGTAAAGAGACGCCTTCCACCTTCGCTGGGATTTGAACACATTTCAGAAATAGGCAATTATAACAAAGCCATTCAAATACAGTAAATTTCACCAATAACAGCAAGGACAGAGCCCTGACTGTGAGCAGCTGCCGAGTTATTAAAGCAAGCGTCATTACAGGTGGTATCTATTCCTAAGAATGGGCATTTTTATGGGAAAAAACACATACTGCCACTGGTGGACAGGATATACATAACACATGACACATCAAGGGAGTCCAAAATGTTAGAATTTTACTGTTTCAGATAGATGAGTTATTAAGGCACATAATACATACAAAGGAAATTGCATTCAATCAGCAATTGTTAAATGTTTGCATATTATTTTTCAGGTATATATGCGCACAGTTTTTCTATTTCTACTTTCAGTACAATATATACCTAAAAGTATAAATAGCGACCAGTTCTGTTTTAGGAAACTTCAATACAGCATTTGAAATGCATTTCTTGAAATGCAAAACCCCATTTCTAACAGCTTCCCCTTTACATTACCTAAAGAATGAGTTAATGCACGCAGTCTGATTCAGTGCAACAACAAACTTTGCAGAACCCTATCAAACTATGCTGGAGCAGCAGTATGGGTTTCCTCAGTAGATTAACTCTTGCAAAATATCTGAAACAAGAGTTTCTTTACATTTTCCTGCCACAATACACTAATATTCCTTCAGTTAGTGGATCATTGCTGCAACTCTATCTTAAGGTATCCAGATGCACAGGCACAAGCTGATTGAAAGGAGCAGGCTCCAGCTTACACCAGAAGGAATAGCAGTGAGCTGGTTTGGAATTGGAAGGACTTGACCATACCTTTAATATAAGATGGAAGTAGAGAAGGCGTAATTGAGAAAGAGATAGGATCTAGCATTCAGGCAGTGGACAGAAGGAAAAAATATAGAGTGGCTCAAAGCTTGGTTTGGGTAATATCGCTATGAAATGTAAGCAGTCTAACAGGTTGAAGAGCTGCAAGCGATGTGATGCAGGCAGTGATGGGAGGGTTCTGCTGCTGCCAAAGAAACACAGGACAGTGATAAGAGTGGGTTAAATGGCAAGTCGCTCCTGTACAGCTAGTCCAAGCATGTCAGAGAAGGAAGGATAGAAGTAGAGCGATGATCGACAGAAAAGAGGATTATTAAATGCAAGTAGAGAGAGGATGAGGACAAACATAACCCAATGAATGAGGACAGGGAACGAGTATGGAAAGTGTTGTGGTTAAAGCAGAGGAAGCGAGTGCTGTTAGTAGATCAGAAGAGTATAACTGTCCCAGAGAGGTCAAGCGAGTAAGAGAACAGCCTGGGGTTAGACTATAGGAGCATAGTAAGGGGAATCAGGTTCTACTTCTGGGAAGGGGGATCTGAAATTAACAGGACCAGATGGAGAGACTCAGCTCCCAGTTAAAAGGGAGGGAAAGTGATCAACATCTTGAACTCTGAGGTATTCAGCAGACAACCAATGACAGATTGTGCCAGAAATAACCGAACTCTTGATGTGGTCATAAAGAACGGCATGGATGGTCAGGAGATCTTCAGGTGAAAGGACACTGTTGCCTAACAGCATGCTGCTGTATAGTTTAGGGTTATGGAAAGGATAAGAAGACAAAGACAATGGCATAGGATTTTAGTTGACTGGATTATGCTAAGCTGGGGCGGGGGGGGTGTGTGTGTCAAAGGTAAGTTAAGGGTCTGTAAGCAAAGTGAGGGAATGAAGAAGCCTGGGGGAAAAAGCCAGAGATGGAATACTCATGGCTATGCATACGAATTTAAGGAACAGGAAAAAAAAACAGGCCAGTCTAGCTACACATGAAAGAAAGATTAGTAATTAGGATAAAGATATAATGTGTGAAAAAATGGATGGAGCAGGGAGATGGAGGAGGCAAGCACAGCAAATGAGGGGAGAAGAGCAGAAGTATACAGGAAAAGGGGAATGGCAGAAAGAAGCAAGAATTGTAGAAAGGAACAAAAGGAGGTGCAGGCCAAATCTAGTGGGCTATGGCTGACCAGGTATGCAGATGACTGCAAGCTGGGTGATGTCATCAATTCCCCTAGTGATGTGGACATCCTCCAAACAAATGACTGGTGCCAGAAACATGGCCTCAAACTATATGCCAAAAAATGCATCATCGTCCCTTTCGGGGAGAGTGGCGTCCCCACAAATTATCACATTGATAATAAGGTAATAAGCATGCAATCAGGCATTTGGGACTTGGGCACCCAGGTTGATAGCAATCTGACTTTTGACCACCATATTGCCTCCATTGTACAGAAAGCTTTCTACATGGACCACCTCATTAGTAAGGGTATCTCTCATCCAGGGACAAGGTGGTCATGACATCCCTGTATTTTTCCCTTATAAGACCCATTATTGAGTACAATGCCCCTTTTGACATGTACCTCATAAAGCACATGCAGCAGCTGGAGAGACCACAGAGGTTACTCACCCGGAGAATCCAGGGCCTCAAATAGGCTAAAAGTCCTGTCCCTCTACACAGACTCCTACAGACTCCTCGGAGGTGACCTCTGTCTGATATACAAAGCAATCTCAGACCCTGCCCTGATGGGACTGCTGCATATCTGCAAGTCAAGGCCCACTCGAGTAACCTGCACGCGTGACCTCAACAAGACTCGGCAGGACAGATTTGTGTCCCAGAGACTCCCCCTTTTGTGGAATAGACTCCCTCTCCACGTAAAGCAGAGTACCTCATTAAACCTTTTTAAGCGCAACCTAGATAACTGGATGGGGAACAGAAAATACACCACTGGGATTCTACCTGTGTCCCTGCTGGACAGTTGCATAGGGTGTGGACTTGTTGGAACACGGCTAAAGTCTTGGCTAGGTTTGCAAGGGCCTCAGGGCCATTAGCCTAGTGGCTTCTTTTGATCCTACGGTCAGTGCCTGCAAGGATGGGAGTGAGAATGTTGAAGACTGAGAAAGAGGACAATGTGAGGAGGAAGCTGGCTGCTGTTCAGAAGAATAACAAACATGGACAAGACAGGATGCCTCAAACAGTCCTCAGGAATCTGGCCAGTGTACTCAGCACTGTCACTGTGCAGAAGTAGAAGTATAAAAGTGTGATGTTCTCAAATAAGGAGAAGCAGGAAATATCTGGGAAACTACGAGCCTAATAGTAGTGGAGTGAAAAGTCATGAAGATATTCCTGCCTTAAAAAGCGTACCTTTCCTATGCAGCAAACAAGCTCTACAACTAACAATGGCTCATAGCCAGAAGGAGCGGTCAGTCAAAATGTTTCCAGTGTTATGACTGGATTACATGAAAACCTGGTAGGGGATCACTAGTAGTCTTGGACATTCTGGAATTTATAAAAAGTTTTGTCTCAGTTCCACAGACTCAGCTGCCAGAAAAACTGCAAGGGTTGGGAAGTGGTCTATCATCACCACCATCAGTGATGAACTGCATAGTTGAAGAGTAGATTAAAAAAAGGGGTGTTGTGATAGTAGCAGTGAAGCACCATAGTGGTCAATCCTAGGTCCAGCAATGGTCACCGTACTGGTCTCAGGCCAACTGACAGTATAGACAACAGGATCATCCTCCAATAATGACACACAGAAAAGTGCAGCAGTAAGAGATGAGAAAGATCATCAGACAGAATCTGAAAATGAAGACCAAGTAAAAGAAAGGTGGTAATTAAGATTCAGTGGAGACTCATGCAAAGGACTGCAAACAGGTAACGACATCCATGGAATGAAGCATCAGTTGGAGGAAAGGAAATAACAGCAAAAGAAAAGGAAAAGGATCTTGTGGTGTTTCTCATGACTAAACGGGATCACTGGGAGTAGAGCGAGAGGGTAGTGGCAGCAGAAAATAGAATGCTGGTGTGTCCTCGGTGGAAGAGGCTCCAGATGCAAAGCTGCAGCTTTCTACTCTTGCCAGGCCATAGTCAGATCACACCTTTAGCAGTGTGTGCAGTTCTAGAGACCAGAGAAAGGTGGACGCAGCACGCTGCTGGAAAGAGAAGTGCAGATATGACCAGAGACCAGCTGCTGCCCTTTTCACTAGAGTTCACAAGAGATGGGTGAGAGACGGATGATACAAACGATCACCTGAACAGGAAAAACAGCGGGACACAAGCAGCAGACTATAAAGATCACCTACTCCATGGATCTGTGAAAGTACTTCTTCACTGAGTGGAAGACAGACCCAAGGAATGAGTTATAGAAAGTGAATTTATAGATACAATGTCGGTCATACAACTTGAGAAAATATGAAGTTTTAACAAAATATACTCTTCTACTTCAGAACAGCCTACAAACTAACAGCCAATACTGTCCTGAATACCAAAGCATCTAGAAACCACAACATACTGCTGTCCTGATCAAGCCTTTTGTCAGACCCAGCCATGAATATAATAAATATATAATAAAGGTTGCTATCCTTATAATGATGCTCAATTTTCTAATCTCAAACAAGAAGAGAACCATTTTACAAGGAAAACGAACGGTGCCAATGATTTAGATTACCATGACATACTGCTGTCTTGACCTTTGAATTCAACTGAATGTAGAATTTATGGAGAAATTGTGTAAGATCTTAACTGTTGTCAATTACTAACCAGTGTTACAACTGCACCATCTTGAATTATATAATCAACTTGAGTTACAAGAGGAGGAGGTCCTTTACTAAAATTAGTATCACACTACTATGGTGTAAAGGGACGGCAGATCATTTCAGGATTGTTTTTCACAAATATGGACCCAGCTTTTGTTATCTTCCAGAAAGCCAAAATCTTTAAATCATTTCAAAGTTATGCTTTTAGTCTCGTATGGATAATTAAAATATAAATAGAATACTAAATTCACACTGACCGGTTGCAAACCAGATTACATACTATTTTAACTACCAACTATGCAACTATAAATCAATGACTTGGCACACTGCCAGTTATGTCATTAGAAATTTTGTTTACAGACATTTAAACTACTGCCTTTTTTTTTCTATGTCCCACAAACTATAAACGACTATTTCAATGTTTTGGTGCTATCACCTCATAAGGAAAGCTGTGCTGTACTACCCTTTCTGCAAAAGATATTTCTTCACAACTCTCCCAAACATTCTATCTTATATGTTCAAATTGTGTCCACTCAGTGTCATAAATCTTTTTATCATCTTTATCATTTTTATCATATATCATTAGGCCAGTCATCTAGTACAATGCCCCATTTGGCATGTACCTCACTAGACACCTGCAACAACTGGAGAGGCTTCAAAGGTACCTCATAAAGAGGATCCTAGGCCTTAAACACTTGTCCTATATGGACAGGCTCAAAAAACTCCAACTATTATGTCTCATATCGCCTACTTAGAACTGATCTCTTCTTGACTTACAAAGTCATGTCTGGCCCAGCTCTGTTAGAAATGCTGCAGCTAAAGAAATCCGAATCCCACCACACGCTCCAGAGACCTAAACCTCATTACCACTATCAACAGAACATGCTGGAGGGACAGGTTCATAAGCCAGAGACTGCCCGTGCTATGGAATAGACTTCCCATACATGTCAAGCAGAGCACCTCACTGGCCCTCTTCAAGAGAAATCTTGTTGAGTGGATGGGAAATAGAAAATTCACCCCGGGGATCAATCCAGTGGTTCTACTCGACAGAGGCATTAGGAACTAAGGTCTTGTGGCATAATGCCAGGGTAATCCTATGGGCTAGGCTTGTAAAGGTTCCAGGGCCATTGGCCTAGTACACATCTATGAACCAGTATAAGGAACTTATTTTCACTAACCTAGACTGAATAGAGGCAGCACAAAAGAAGGCAACAAACATGGCACATGATATTCACTAGCAGCAGCAATGTGAATAAAGACTGTTACAGCTTAATATGTGCGGTTTCGAAGACAGGAGGTGGGAGGCTTTGGTGGAAACATTTACATGGGAGGCTATGGTGGAAAAATTTACATACCTTGGAAATCTAGAATCTAATTACGTGCACTCTTTCAAAAAAAAAAAAATTTAAATAAAGGCTTTTCTTTTATACCTGTTTTTTTGTTCAGGAAGATATATTGGCACAGGATGTTATAGCTTTTTGTAGATTGTTAAATCAAAGTGCATTTTCATGACAGTACTAATGATTATCCAGCCGGTGATTCATTTAAATACCACAAATCCACCTTTGTTCCACCAATGCATCACTGTGTGAGCTTTTTTCAAAATAGTGTACTCAAAGATCTGCATTTTAATTCAAACGTGGCTCATACAAGATATAATAATCTCTCAAGGTCTGACATGTTGGCTCTGCAAGAACTTGCTAATAAAAACTTAGTAATTATTTCTGCAGACAAAGGCGGTGTGTGGTTGCCATGAATTGGTCACATTATGATGCTGAGGCTCGTAGACAATTGGATGATGCCAGATATTACACCGGAATGCCCCTTGATCCATCGGGCTGGGCTGGATGCTATTGAATACTGGTTAGGTAAATCTAATTTACACAGACCTGGTTTTAACACCTTTCTCCTTATCCTGACAGAACATGCTCTCACGAAGAATGTCTTCTTCTATGGTAACCAATGTTACTTACAAGTATGTGGGACTGCAATGGGTGCATCCTTTGCCCCTATATATGCGGATCTGTACATGGCTTACATAGAAGAGCACATTATTAATGACATTACACATAACATATACTTGGGGGAAATTGATATATGGCATAGGTATTTGGATGATTGCTGGATGGTGTGGAGGTCTGATGCTGAATACCTTATGTAATTCATAGGGTACCTTAACGAAAATAAATAGGGTTTACAGTTCACTGTTAATTACCATCTGGATAAAATCACCTATTTGGATGTACTTATATCCAGGAACACTGACAATACTTTACGTACAGAAGTGTTTCACAAATACCCTGAATATAACACTCTACTCCACGCATCCAGCTTTCATCCAGCCCACATTACCAAAAACATCCCCAAGTCACAATTCATCAGGATGAGACGCATCTGTTCAGATGACAACTCCTTTGCACAGTTTCACAAAGACTTAGTACATAGATTTTAAGAGAGAGGATACAATATGGGTCATGTCTATACAGCAAGTAATTATGCTGCTAACACTGATAGAAAGGACCTTTTGAAATACCAACAAAAACCAAGCTCTACTACCAAAAAAACTAAGGTTTACCACCACATACGGTAGGAACACTAGCAGGTTGATTGAGATTATTAAAAGATATTGGAATATATTGTTGGCAGACAATTTTTTGCCCCAACATCTAAATGAAACATGTCAGTTCTCCTTTAGAAAAGGGAAAAATCTGGGGTCTCATTTTAACCATTTCAAACATCAGCATCCATCCACTCAGCATAATACTATTCAAACCACCATCTCTGGGGAGAAGATCATTGGCTGCATGCCTTGTGGCCATTGTAGCAATTGTGTCTGAGTTTTGAAAACCAAAAACTTCTCTAGCAGCAATTGCAGTATGGTATTTGACATAACATTTTTTGCAAACTGCAGTACAGACTGGGTGGCATACCTGACCACTTGTAACTGTCATGCATTCTACATTGGACAAACATCTAGACCCCATAGGTTATGGATTTCTGAACACCTTTCTGATGTTAAACATAAAAGAATGAGCAGCGCTCTGTCCAAACACACTTTACAACACACCACAGCATCGTTTCATTTTAACATTATAGACATAAGAGGTGACAGGAACCAAAAAACTGGATGGCATACAAAATTAAATGGGAAAAAAAGTGGATTGTTAAATGGGGACGGCTGTTTAGCCCAGGTTTAAATGAATATTTAAGAGCTGACCAATAATATGTGTACATCAATTAAGGATATATTATATATACATTCACAAGAAGTATTGTATCTCTACACTGATGAAGGCTAGGTTAATTCCTTAGCTGAAACCGGTCTGTTTTTATTTGTGTTTTATGTAAGAATAAATTAATATACACAGCACACAGTTGCTGGCCTGCTTTTTGTTATTTGATGGTATTTTCTTGGCCGTGCAACCACTTCCATGCAGGGGGATTTCTTTTCTTGAGTTAATAATAGCTCCCAACTTAAAATCTTCTGCGAACTTCATCAGCCAGAGTCCCTTCGTGTTGGCCTGGACTTCAGAGAAGTAGATACCGAACAGGAGAGGACCCAGGACGAACCCTGTGGGACACCACTCGTGACTGGTCGGCAGTCTGACTTGGAGTCAGCTACTTTCACACCGTGGGTTCTATGAGCCAGTTTGCAATCCACTTAGTGATATAGGGGTTGATGCCTAGCTTAGTGAGTTTTTCTATGACTCCTGAGTGGGGAATGGTATCAAAGGCCTTAGCCAGATCAAAGTAGGCTGTATGAACCACCTTGCCTTCATCCACAGCTCTGGTGACTGACTCAAAGAAGTCGAACAAGTTGAGCAGGCATGATCTACTGTGTAGGATCCAGAGTTTGGAGATTCCCTATATCCTTGTTTATTAGGTCCACAATGATGCGTTCCATAGCTTTGCATATCAGTCTCGTCAGGCTAATGGGGCGATAATTCCTGGGGTCTGTAGTTGCTCCTCCTTTGTGGAGAGGGATGACTGTAGCAGTGAGCCATTCGGTAGGGACAAAGCCTGAGGTGAGGCTGTGATTTAACAGGGCACACAGCTGAGGTGCCAATTCACTCTGTAGTTCATGTAGAACACAGCCAGGGATACTGCACATAATAATCCATATATGTACAGTCTTAACAACTGTTAGTGCACAGAGACACTAACATATTTTCAAATGGTGATGCTCCTTTTTGTGCAAGCTAGTACTATGCTGGTCTTTTATGATCTTCCACTCTAACTACGAGATCATCTGATCTTTATGTCATCTGACATAAGCAAAGATCCCTTTAAACGTTTGTTGCTACTGCTGCTGATCTAATGTGTCACTCTTTCACAAGATTTTTCCCTGGTAAAATACAATGTATTTCTGTACTAAACTTAGTGTTTTATGGCATTCTGTAGTATGTATCTAATTATACACTTAACATTCTGTCTACCTCTCAGAAACATAGCATCTTACTGAGACAAGAATACATCCAAACTGTTTAAACTAATGCCTGCGACACAGATCTGTGCATAAATTACAAATATGATTGTTCAGCTAAAAGGAACCTTTTCTACACTCAAAGGAGAGAACAGCGAAGAAAGGTACACATACTCTTGTTACGTGTGTGCGAGGAACAACATATTGGTAGCAGTATACATTTTAATGCAAAACTGTAGAGGCAAAGGTATGAGGTTATGAATAGAAAACACTCTTGACCTTGTCACATCACTTCTATACCTTACAGTGCACTGGTCTTGCTACATACTTCTTCCAAACTTTCTGCAATGCCAACTGTTGAAAAGTTGGAGGCAAACTGTTCACCCCCCTGAGGAGCCACATTGGCATCCATCTTTTCATTTGACAAGACTCCATTACTATGAAAATGTATCTCCTTTTGTCTAGCCAATACTTGTCTACCTATCCTATGACTCACTCTGCCTATAAAATACTCTCAGTTCAATCTCAGGAGATAAAGAAAACGTAGACGGAAGACAACCCATTTCTTCACTTTATGACGACACTGGGGCAGATAAATACTGACCACCAGGCAGAAAGTTTTTTTTTTAATTAGATTCCGTGTCTGTGGCTTTGCACTACTGGTGGTGTTAGCTGTAAGACCCCACCTCAAAGCAAGCTCTAAAAATCACACACTCAACGTAAGAAAAACAGAAAAGCTTTAGAAAGTGAGAATGCAGTATTCCATTTAGATCTAACTCAGGAAGATTTCATTAAACTTCACATTGCTAAGCACAGCATAACAATACATAAGACACGGAGGAAGAAGGCCCATTTCTGTGTTTTCAATACATGCTTGTGGGTCTTTTACATGAACTAAAGACAACAAATGAAGTTTGGTCGACACAAATGTCTAATATAAGGCTACTAAATGTTAGAAGTGCTAAACAAAATG
Organism: Protopterus annectens; assembly: GCF_019279795.1. Taxonomy (NCBI): domain Eukaryota; kingdom Metazoa; phylum Chordata; order Ceratodontiformes; family Protopteridae; genus Protopterus; species Protopterus annectens. Next base: position 1,276,699,473 of record NC_056728.1, read on the forward strand.
CAGTACAACACTGAAAGAACACACATGAACACATACCTCGCAACTCTACAGATTTTAGTCTCATAATTTTGGTCTGCTTTTCCAAAAATTGTGGTTTTCTGGCAAATTAGTTGCAAATCATTAAAGACTAAAGTTAAAAAATAATGACAGACATTTGAGTTTCAGACTTCATACCCTTCAACTTTCTAAGTTTGTAAGAGCTATATTTAAACACTGTCCCTATTTTTGGGCCTGTCTCACTTTTATTAACGGCTTTGTCCAGATTTCTTCCTCTAAGAGGTTGAGGGGTATGCGAACATACAACTACAACAAAAAATATGGAAAAAAAAGAAAATTCTAAAAATCTACAATAAGCTATACTAATATAATATTTATAATCTGTGATTAAAAAAACAGGTATTTTACTTACATATGTTACCTCTAAACAAATTATTTTAAGCAGATGCCTCTAAGACAGGGAAACAATTTTTTTTTTTTTTTTTTTAATATCAGTAGTAAAATACATATAAAAGAACTATTTTGCTTTAGTGGTTCCTAAGCAACGTGCTCAGAAGCTCTGAACATCTATGAGAAACAGCAAAGGTAATGGTCAAAGGATTTTCCTGCAAGGCAATATACCACTATGTAATTATGACACAGCAGTAATTTCAATACGAGGAAAGACTCACAAGCAGAATCATGACTTTGCATTTTGCTAGTCACTGAAACTGAGAAGGTTTGCCTGCATGTTACCATGACACAGTGCTTGTTCACATGACAGGATACATGACCTGGCTGTCTTTAATCATAGCACAGTATTCCAAACAAAAGACTGCTCAATACAAGTCATTAATTAGGATTAAGGCAGTGATTAAAAGGGTTGACTTGCGTATGTTGAAGTCTATAAAGCAGATGCCAGTAAACTAAAAAAGAGGAAAAATATCAAAAATAACTAATACAGAACTCAAAATAGAACACTGCTGCAACACAAGAGAAAAGGGTTCAAATACCAATGACTTTTGTTTTCATTTCTTCCAAGCTTCACTGTGGCAACTCTTATGAAATTCCTAAGCTTGTTGCTGCTACACTGAGCCTGTGGTCCCCTTCCTATTTGCCCCTCCCCTTTTTTATGGTAGCCACAGACAGCATGATACAGCCTTATATAAGTTGAGACTGTCCATTCCAGAGGAGACCACTGTCATGCAAGAAGTACATGCATTCTCAGAGTAGAAAGGTTAGATCAAACACTTTCAATATCCATGGCAGCAACTGCTCACACCCACAGATCACCCCCAGTATTTTTCCTGCTTCTCTACTTTTCACATACCCCTTGTTCCTCAGGCAGTCACAGGTCATCTCTCTAGGGCAGGCCACCTATTAAAAATCAGGGAGAAAGTATATGAAAGTGTGCTGTGATGTCATATACCCTAGAATGTCAAAGCTACAAAATACCAGTGACTTTTAAGTGTCCCTAGATTATCTACAGCTCCCTCCTTTATGAGCTTCAGATTTCTCTTGCATTATCACTAGTTATTTTTAGAAGTCCTAGCTGTAGTCAGAAGGTCTTGCTCATAAAACTCAAGCAAGCATAATGCAAAAATATATTTAATCAATCACAGGTAAGACAAGGTTAACCTCGCCTCTGTAACACCAGTTGAAAGCAGTCGTGACTGCACAAGGTATACAATACACAACGTTATTCAACAAACATATGCACGCATGCATGTTTACACATAAAATGTCACCTACAAAAGAAGTTAGCAATTGTAAAAGCTACTTCAGGCTCCAGAGTCCAAAATGAAAGTGTATGCAGAGCAAACAGTACACATGGTGCTTTCAGGGTTTATACATTTGAACTAAGCTGCTTACATCTGCAGTAAGCATACTGGCTTGCTGAAATTATTCTTCAGCTGTGCTGGTCAGACATCTGCATTTCGCCAATAGCACACCAGCTTTAATAAGCTTCAGCTTTGCTGATGACATAAGCATCAAGTGGTCAATTAATGTGTGATTATTCAGTGAAAAGGCTCCCAAGGCAACTCATATTCTTGTGGGACTCGAATCACAGCAAAGGCCTCTGATGACAGTAGCTAATAGGTGCTTGGATTTAAACTTCACAAAAATCCTGCTTACATTCTAAATCTGATCACTAAATATGACGCTCACGAAAAACAAATTTGAGGACTGCAGAAACAGGAAAGAAAACACTGTCCATAAAATGTATTTAATTCACCTAACACACACAATAATACCCACAACACACGAGTAAAACTACAGTACTCCCAATTTCTAGACTCATGTTTTCCACATTACCACCAGTGAATTTACCAGCATTTCTTATGCAAAATAAAAACCAAGATAATCAGCAACGCATCATCAGCCCCTTTTTTTCCCCTCATTTCTTTCTACGTGGTGTTGGGGTATCACATCAGCGGTTGTCACTTTTGTCCTTTCAGTCTCACTCCTACTTTCTTTGACAATCATACCTGAAGGTCGCAAGCCTTCTCTCAAGCAATGCATCAGTCTCTTGGCTGGACATCTTTGTTTTCTCTTGTCTTTTTCCTGTCCTTCAAAATCATTTTCACTAAACTATCTGCTTTCCTGCACAAATGCCTCATCTCTACTTTGGCTTATGCTCTAATATTTTAATTTTTTCATTGGTCCCACAGTGTTTATCCTTCAACCCAATTCAAGTACTTCATCTCCATCATCTCTAGATTCCTAACCTGCTCTTCCTTCACTGCCCAGGTTTCTGTACCATACAGAAGTATTGGTCACACCACTGTCTTGATCACCTTACTTTTCAGCTTCTTTGGCATTCTTCTGTCCAATACTACCCCTGACACTTTGTGCCAGTTGGCTGCAGCAGCTCTGATTCGAGCTTTGACCACCTCCTCATTCAGACTTCCGCTGTCTTCAACCACTGCTCACAGATACTTGATGCTATTAACCTGCACCACTGTTCCACCTCAATGTTCAGCTTCTTCTTACTTCCCCCATTTGTTGACATGGCAACCATCTTATCTGTACTTAGTTGTATCCAATGTGCTTTTCCATTCCCCTACAGGGCTGGCGTGAGCATTCTGGAGTCCCCCAGCAAATGTCAAGTTGGGGGCCCCACTGGATATTTCCAGTTTAGGTATCACCCTACACTGCCACTTCTTCTAAGGAACATTTTAGTTCATGCTGCTAGTAGCAGTTTCCACAGACAGGACTGTTGTTACAATACTTTTAAATTAAGGCAGGCCTGTGTACCACCCTATGTTGGATAATCTCATAAGGGGACATTCACAGTTACTGGCATTTAGTTGCAACAGTGACAAGTTACATTAACTCTAAGTACAGGAATGGCTTTGAGTGAAATGGTGCTCTACGCACTGCCTACTTTGTCACTTGCTCCACAAGCAAGCACACATTCTTCAGTGCTCCCCTCTACCCCCCATCCAAAGCTCTCCACACCATGCACATTGGAGTTTTTTCCTTTTCTCACATTTTGCGTCAACTCTTCAGCTTTTTCAAGAAGCCATAGCTTTTTATATACTCTGAAGTAAATTTTATTTTTTTTCTTATTACACAACCTTTTTGTTCAGTGACAACTTGAACAGAAATTATAATTAAGAAAATAAATTCAGTGTTGCCGTTCGACTTTAGCTTACCCTACATCCTTTCAACAAATCTTTCCTGACAAAGACAGCAGAGTAATAATCATTTAGGAAATCAGTAAATCAAGCTGGGGTCCCCAGAAACCAAAGAGTTAAACATGCTGAGGGAGACATTTTAGAGCATTTTTCCCAAACTTTGAATCAAATGGTGGCCTGCACAAAAAAAAACCCAACAGGATTTCAAAGGTCTGAGCACTGAGTTTTGTGAAGACAAAAGCCATAAGTAATTCCATGTCAAAATCTATTTACACAGTCCTGGGTATGGGAGCCACCAGACTCCTAGAAACTCTAAATTTCAGAATGTTCTGCAATGTATTTTATGCCTTGCTTTGGAAATGTAATTACTTGTTAACTGCATTTTTTACTGCTATCCAGAAAGTACAGTTGTGTACCTACCATAAATGTAGATGTTAGAGTGTATTCACTGTTGCAGTCATTACACTTGGGTTATCCTGCTGGCAGGCTACCCGCAGTCGGCCCGAGTTCCAAAGTCTTGGTCCGGCGTCGGTTGCTGTCGCCTCTTCCCTGACGTCAGTGCACCAGGGGTATAAAAGATGTAGCCGACGCCATTTACTTCAGTTTTTCTTACCCCAGATGTCAGGTGCCCCCAAGAGGGTAGGCTAAAAATACATTGCTAATAAAAGCATGCACTAAAACAACAATACCTTCATCTACAAGCAAATACACCACATAGGTTGTATAGGATAGAGAAGTACAGATAAGTCCCAGCAAAGAAAGGGGGATGGTGGGTGGGTAACCTGGACTGCAACAGTGAATACACTCGAACATCTACATTTATGATAGGTACACAACTGTACTATGTTCATCGTGTTTCACTGTTGCAGCCATTACACTTGGGTTGAATCCCAAAGCTGAGGTTGGGCGGCTGGGTCTAAATAGAATTGGGAGTAGCTATAAGGCCCTGCAAGACTGCAGTGGCAAAGCCTACTCTGGATTTAGAGTAAAGAGGCAAGTGGTAGTGCTTAGTAAAAGTGTGCACTGAAGTCCAAGTTGCAGCCTCCAAAATATCCTTGGTTGGTACTCCTCTGAGGAAGGCTGCTGAGGTGGCTGGTGCCCTGGTAGAATGTGATCTAATGCCCTTAGGCACTGGTTTACCATGTTGTGAATAGTAGAAACTAATGCAGAGCCCTATCCATTTTGAAATAGTCTGCTTTGAGATAGCCTTTCCTTGTGATCCTGCAGCATATGTCACTAAAAGTTGCTCAGTCTTTCTGAAAGATTTAGTTTTGTCCAAGTAGAAGCGTAGCTGTGTATGTCCAAAGAATGCAGAAGTCTCTCCTCTTTATTCTGCGGGTTTGGGTAAAAAGTAGGCAAATGAATGGTTTGGTCAAGAGCCACACTGGACACTACCTTAGGCATAAATGTCGGGTTTGTCCTTAGACAAACCCTGTCCAGATGGAAGATAATAAAAGGTTCCACAGCCATTAATGCCTGTAACTCTGAGACTCTTCTTGCTGAAGTTATTGCTAGGAGCAGAGCTGTTTTCCATGATAAGAATTTTATGTCAGCTGTATTGGCTGGCTCAAAAGGAGGCATTGTGAGTTTTTCCAAGACAAAATTGAGGTCCCATGCAGGTATTGGTGCTCTCCTTGGAGGTCTTATGTTTTTGGCCATCCTGAGGAATTGCCTTAGCAATGGATATGAAAAAATAGGTGGGTCTGTATTGTAATGAGCTGAAATGGCAGAGGCATGGATCTTAATTGATGAGAAGGATAGGCCTTTGTCCAGCATCTCAGTGAGATATTGTAAATTCTGAGGAATATTTGGAACAAGTGTGTCAATTCCTTGTGCCTGGTCCCAAGCACAGAATCTCTTCCATTTTTCTGCATAAGATTTTCTGGTGCTGGGCCTCCTGGCCTCCTAAATGACATCCATAACCGCTTTAGAGAGAGGTGTATTCTGAATGGTTGCAGTATCCTCCATGCAGCTAGATTTAGAGTTCCGAGTTGGCTGTGCAGGATCTGATTGTTTTGTTGGGTCAGTAAATGAGGAATTTGAGGTAATGTCCAGGCTGGGCCTTGGGACAAGCTCCTTTGGATTGGGTACCAGTGTTGGCGTGGCCAGTCCGGGGCAATCAGTATCATTTGTGGCTTCTCTTGTCTGACCTTTAGGAGTACCTTGGGGAGGAGACGCAGAGGAGGAAAGGCATATACTGTAAGGTTGTTCCAGCTGAATGACAGGGAATCCACTTTCCATGCTTGTTTGTGAGAAGTCCTTGTGCAGAATCTCTGAAGTTGGCAGTTTTGAGGGGAGGCAAAAAGATCTATGTCTGGGCGTACCCATTTTCTTGTTATCATGCTGAAGATTTGTGGATCTAGTTTCCACTCGTGAGGGTCCGTGAGGTTTCTGCTTAGTTCGTCTGCCAGAGCATTTGTTTTTCCTGGCAGGAATTGTGCTTGCAGGTGTACTTGGTAAGTCAATGCTGTGTTCCACAAAATCATGGCTCATCTGCAGAGGGGGTAGGAATGTGTGCCCCCCTGCTTATGTACCACATGACTGTGGTGTTGTCCGTCTTTATCAGCAGCTGTCCTGGATGAAGTAGGTCCTTGAAGGCTGTCAGGGCATTTTGTACAGCTAGCATCTCTTTTTGATTGATGTGTAGATGCCTTTGGCTTGGGGGCCATGTGCCCTGAATACATTTTCCTGCCATGTGGGCTCCCCAGGCATAATCTGATGCATCTGTTGTTAGTGTTTGCCTGGCTGTGGGTAAAGTGAATGGCTGTCCCTTGTTGTTGTGACAGACCTGTGCCCACCACCGAAACTCCTGTTGTAGGCAAGGAATTAGGGAAATTAATGATTCCAGGCTGTGGCAATGTTGAGTCCAAACACTTTTTAGGTACCATTGTAGTTTCCTCATATGCAGTCTTGCATATGGAATTAGAATGCAGGAGGCCATGTAGCCCAGAGCCTACAGAATTTTTCTTGCAGATAACTGGGTCTTTGTTGCCATATTTTCGAAGTAAGAAGTCAGATGCCTTTGTTTGTTTGGCGTGAGATAAGCCATCTGGGCAGTTGTATTTAAGCTTGCACCCAGGAATATTATCTCTTAAGAGGGTACTAGTTTTGATTTAATTTCGTTTACTGTGTACCCTAGGCAAATTAGTAATCTTTTTACAAACGCCAGATGCTTTAGTAGAATGTCTTTGGCCTCTGCTTGAATAAGGCAGCTGTCCAAGTAGGGATATATTTGAATTCCTTTTTGTCTGCAAAATGCAATTACCGGTGCCAGGCATTTTGTGAAGACCCTGGGCGCAGTAGATAAGCCAAAAGGCAGTGCAGAGAATTGGTAGTGCTTTGAGCCAGCTATGAATCTGAGGTATCTTCTGCAAGATTGTCCGACTGGGACATGCAGGTATGCCTCTGAGGTCCAAAGTTACAAGCCAAGCCTTTTTGCCCAGCATGGCCAGAAGCCGCTGCAGAGTCAACATTTTGAATTTTGGAGCGTCCAGAAAAGTATTTGGAATAGACGGGTCCAGAATCAGTCTCCATGCTTTGTCCTTTCTTGGTACTAAGAAAATTCTTGAGTAAAATCCTTGTCCCTGCTCTTGTCGTGGCACTGGCTGAATAGCCCTCATGTCCATGAGGGATGAAACTTGGTTTTGTGCCTCTGCCCATTGATTGTGTGGCAGGTCCGGCATACCTTTTGCCTTTGGAAGGGTGTGAAAGTGGAACCTGTAGCCCTGAGAGACTATATTTAAAACCCATTTGTCCTGGGTAATCATGTGCCAATTTTGTGAAAAAAGTGCTAGCTTTCCCCCTAAGGGTGCTGCCAAAAGATAAATGCTTGGTATTGGCAGAGGGAAGTCATTGGGACTGTTTCCTATATGGCTGTGATTTGTCTTCTCCGCTTTTGGAGGTAGAAGCACCCCACTGTTTGGGCCTGTATGAGCCCTGGGGCTGTTGTCTGCCTCTAGGGCGTTGGTATTTGCCTTTTTCTGGTCTGTCTGACATGGGAAAGGACCAGTTCTTAGAAGGCCAGTTCCTGCTAAATCTGGGTGGCTGCACCTGTAAGAAATCCTTCACTGTCTGCACAGATTTAGCTTTATCCTCCATTTTCTTCAACACCTCTTCTGCCTTAACACCAAACAAAGTATCATGCTGTAATGGAGCATCCAATAATTTTTCTTTAACATGATCAGGCAGAGTCTGTTCTTTTAACCAAGCATGCCTTCTAATGACCGAGCCTGTTACAGCGGCCCTGCAAGAGGCCTCCAGTGAATCATAACCACAATGCAAAGTATGTTTTCCACTTGTTCAGCTGCATGCAATAAATCCTGCAATTCCTTGTTCTCAGCACATTCAGAATTTGTCAACATTTTCTGTTTTAACAGAGACATTAAATATTGCTGATATTTAAGCATATGAAACTGACAATTTAAAGTCCTTACAACCAAGGTAGCAGAAGTGTAAACTTTTTCCCCCCATCTGTCCAGTGCCCTAGAATCTCTATCTGAGGGGACAGGGTTTTTTTGCAGTAGCAGCTTTGACCCTTTTGGGACCCTGTGAAATAGTTTCTGGGTCAGCAGCAGGATTTTTATATAGAAATTTATGAGAATCTGGAACCCTGTAGTATCTGTCTGGCTTAACAGGTGCAGGAGGTAGGGAGTCAGGAGACAGGCCAGACTCTGAAAAGACACCATCTACAATGTCTAGAACAGGAGGAATAGCAAGAGGTCTGTGCTGAGGAAGTAAAGAAAGTCTCTGAGCCTTTTCTTAAGAATCTGAATAATCCTGGCTCTCCCAGTGGAAATGCTCCCTCGTGGTATGCAAGGTTTCCCCAAATGAATAATCCTCAGGAGGAGAAGCTGAAAGAATAGATTCTTCAGCATCAGAATCCTCATAGGGAGGAACAGAGTATCCCTGTTCTGAAGAGGAGTCAGAGGAAATGGAAACCTGATCAGAGGAATCATATTCAGTTTCTTGCCTAGGTCTCTTATCAGGAGGGGGATGGGAGCCCCTGATCAAAGTAATTAGATCTTCGGCCATTTTGAGCATCTGTTTCTTAGGCATGGAAGTCTGTCCGGGAGAATGCTGTACTTGTTTTCTTGTCTTTAAAACTGTTTTAGTCTTTGTCTTTACTGCTGAAGTTGGCTTGATATAAAGCTGTGTAGTTCTGAAAACACCCTCAGAAGCCGATGTCTGTTCAGCAGCTCCGGACTCATCTGAGGGATTAGTTTCCGAAGGCCCAATACTTTCAGTATCCAGAGGCTTAGCTGTCTCCATGTGGGAGTCGGAGGCGGCCTGTGGCTCTGAGGTAGCAGGTGTCAGGGGCTGCGAAAGTGCCTCACTGTGAACCTGCGAACCTGCGACTGGCCTAGAAGAGGCTTCATCGTTGGTTTTGGACCTTGGATGCCTGTCCTTTTCTTTTTCCTTGCGCTTTTTATGAACTCGGGTCATCGGCTGTTCCGATGGCATTATGTAGTTAAACCTTCGGCCAAAGCAATGAAAAGCAAAATCGTACCGACGCTTAATAGTGCATTGGTTACATCTAGCACAAAACCGACAACTAGCAACATCGTGGTCAGGGCCTAGGCAAGGAATACAGTAAGAGTGAAAATCCTTATGAGGTATTTGCTTCCCACAAGAAATACAATTGTTAACTTTTTCTGACATTGGTCTGGAGCAAGAAAAAAGTTTCCTCAATGGGGTACTTAGCTTTATTGAAGACTTTGGGTCTGAAATTCAATTTTGAAAATCCCAGGAGTCGACCGACACTTGCGAACTGCTTTTGCTTCGGGCACCGCGTGGCAAGAAAGACTGAAGAAAATGGCATCGGCTCCATCTTTTATACCCCTGGCACACTGATGTCAGGGAAGAGGCGACAGCAACCGATGCCGGACCAAGACTTTGGAATTCAGGCCGACTACGGGTAGCCTGCCAGCAGGATAACCCAAGTGTAATGACTGCAACAGTGAAACACGATGAACATAAGTTAAGACTGTACCTAGCATTACTCAGTGTGTGTGTTTACGCACAGATAAAAACAGTGATATTTTCACAAATACACACGCACTCACTGCACATTCACCTTCACAGAAACATGTGTAATTCCATCTAACCTGCTGCATGTTTCTCAGGTGCGGGGGGTTAACCAGAGCAAATGGGTAAATGTACACACAGGAAGGGTATGCAGACTCTACATTAAAAAAAAAAAAAAAAAAAACATACCCAAGAACTCAACCAGAGCAAAGCACTGCGAAATGGCAGTGCTACTCACTGCGCAATAGTGGTAAAGTACAGTTGCTTTCATAGATACTCTTCCTGCCAAACCATGAAATATAGACACCTATCATGTGTAAGGTCTTTGTCTGTGATGGTGCATGACAGAAAAATATGGCCAGCTTGCTACTCATATACACACTGCAAACAAATCCCCCCACAAAAGTGTGATGACAATGCTGATGATGTTTGTGCTAGAAAGTCAAATAAATTATAGCCACCTTGTTACTTTTACACTGCAACATGCAAAAAAGACACACACACACACACACACACACACACACACACACACACACACAAATTCTCATTGATTTCAGCAAGTAGCCATTATTTTATTTAACATTTGTTGACCAGGAAAGTCCGACTAGGACAGAGCCTATTTTCAGCAGAAGCCCAGGGAGATATGCTCCAGATGAAAGCCTTTGGAATGTGGGACTAAACTGGAGTATCCAGAGGAAACCCACGCAAACACAGGAGGGACATGCAGACTCCACACAGAAGGTACCCCAGTCGAGAATTGAAACGAAGAACCTCTTCCTGGGAGGCAACAACATTAACTGCTACACCACTGCACTGCCCTTAACCCAGTATGGCCTTAAAAGTGTTGTACAATGCATTATCAGGCCTGGCCCATCCGAGTAAGTACAAACACATGAATAACAACAAGTCAAGAATATAACAGCAAACACTCAGTATAACAAATGTGCCACTACGTGCTACCACTTATAATATTTATATTTTTGCAGTACTACTTAGTGAACATAACTCCAAGCAAGAACACAAGTAAACTTCAAGGCATACATTTGGTATAGAACATGACGCTGGGTTGTTCTGCATGATAACAAACAGTTGGCAATATGTCAGTTTTAAACAGCGGTAGTAATACAGCACCAGCTGCATGAAGTACAGAAGACTGAACAAGAAGTTATGTAAATGACAAAGGCGCATCCAGGCCTGCCTCCTAAGAGCAACTCTTGAATTTGCTGCCCTACTTGCTCCCTTGGCTGCATAGGAGATTAGCCTCATAGAGGAGTTTGCAATGGAATTGAGGGTAGACATCTGAGAGTTGACCGTCTGGGCCACCACCTCAGAAATGTTACCTGTGAGAGTATCTCCAAGCTCCTTGAGGAGATCTCTCTGGAGCAGTGTAAAGTGTGATAAGTAATTCAGTGACCATAAGGTAAAGGTTGCTGAAGAAAAGGTATGCTTCCCGTACCGGTCCATGGTCCTAGACTCCTTGTTAGGGGGATGGATGGTGGAAGAAGTCTCAGCTAATTCCTTCTGGGTGGCTGCTGCCACCACCATGGCATCCACAGGGACTCCCTTGGACAGAAATTCCTTATCAGGAGGAGCAGACAAAAATTTATTGGGTCTCCTGGGGACTGGTTACACAGAGTCAGGGGTTTCCCACACCCTACGACAAACCAAATCTAGAAGCTCGTCGAAGGGTGGAGATACCCAAGAGGTGGAGGGCTGAGCACCAAAGGCCTTCAGGAAGACTGACTCTTCCTCGGAGGGGGCTTTGGACGGCCAGTCACCTCTGTTTCAAAATCTCCAGGATGTCAGAGAAAGAAACATCCTCAGAGGATGACTTAGGGGAACCCTCCGATTCCTCGAGGTCGGTGTCTGATGTGAGAGACTCATACTGGGAATCTATGTGCTTCCTCTTGCAGGTCTTCTTTCTGGGTGGCTCCTCAGGCAAAAATTCTGAGGGGCCCTCAGAAATATGGGGACCACTCATGGGGGTACCCTGAGGCCTTGGGGCTCCACTGTCCAGAGATAGATGGCGATCAGAGACCTGCACCCATGTGGTAGGGGACAGAATGACCGACCAACATGATGCCGCTAACGACCTGGCCAGTGCGCTCCACATGGCCTCGAAGGCTGGTCCTCCTGGGTCTGAAGAATGACCAGCCTCCGAAGCCAAGACAGGAGTCACACTTCCCCATGCGCAAAGCAACAAGAGGGAGACTAGGAGCCGAGAGGTGTCCTGAAGCCTCTTCCTCGGGTCTGACCAAAGAATCCTGAGTCCTGAACCCCGTGGATGGCGCCGACGGAGTCGGAGCTGACGTCGGAACCGATAAGCTAGGAGGGGCTGTCGGAACCGACCTAGGGACATCACATGGAGCCGAGCACTCCGGCTCCGAAAGCTGAGATGTGTTTGGAGGATGAAGTATCGAAGCAGGTTGAGGGACCGGCTCTGGGGCCGACTGGGTCGGAGCAGAAAACAATTTTGCCAGTACCGGTGACTGAAGAAGTCTCTGCACCACTCTATCAACGTCCACATCTGATAAGGTCCTGGAAGATTTGGAGGATAGAGAAGGAGATCGAGACCTCCTCTATGAAGGGGACCCGCGAGGAGGGGATACTGGCCTAATGCTAGGCGATCGGCTCAGAACAGGTCCCAAGAAGATTGGAGCCGAAACAGGTTCCATAACAACTGACACTTCCTGCAGCCTCAAGGATAATGGAGCCGAGGATGTCGAAGCAGACTTTGCTATTTTCTCCGGTGGCTCCAAGGAGACTGATGGAGCCAGAGATCGCTTTTTTTTGCTTTTGAGGATTTTGCCTTAGAGCTGGAAGCACTCTCCAGACCCTCCTCGAAGGAGGGTTTCAGAAGTCCCTTCAAAATCAACTTATTCTTCCTTTCCTGAAGAACTCTCAGACTAAAGGCATGACAGAATCTGCACGATTCCTGGAGATGAATCGCTTCCAGACAATACACACAGACAGTGTGTCCATCGGTAATGGACGTTTTATAACTGCACCTAGAGCATTTTTTGAAGCCTGAGGGCTTGTGCTCCTTAGTATCTTTGGACATAGTTAACCAACAACAATTAACCATTGAAAAAAATCGACCAATGGTCAAACAGTCACAAGGCTGGAAAAAGCCTACAACAGACACAATACCACAAGATCTCTAAGTTAAACAATCCTCAGGCACAAACACAAGTGGGGGGGCCTAATTCCTCTAATTTAAATGGTTTTAGTCCCGGGAAACTTAGAACACAAGGAAAGCAAGGGGACAGACTAGGTCCTCTAACTGAAACGGGCCTAGCCCGTTGGAACAGCTAGTGGGATACCACAGAATAAACAATCAAAAAACACAACTTTTCCACAATATAGACAAGAACACACACAATAGCTATTAAAATAGCTTTTTTGCAAAAAAACTTCTCTGATAAAGAAGAAAAATGGTACTTAGACACAGCCAAGAGCGAGACCACGTCCGAGCTACACGAGCGGCAAGCGAGATCTGGGGATAGTGCAGCATGGGATACCATCTTAGCCCAGCCAATAGAAAGACTCAGAGCTAAAAAAGTATGGCCGAGTCGGAGACAACATTCGGCTCCGAACCCATGGTTAAGAATGTAGGCGAGATTGGACTACATAACACTGAATATTACCACAGCTGGTATGGATGCAGCACAAACAAATTTTACTGAGCAAACATAACTTATGAATGAACTTACTAGTAAAATCTGTACAGGTTTGATCATACATGTTAGAGAGAGGAAGGAATCAAAGTCGATACATTGTGAAAGAACTGTCTGATGAAGCACAATAAACTTTACACAGAAGGAGAGCAGAGGTGAGACGTGAAAGACAGCACCCTAAAATATAACTACATTTTGTATGGTTTTCAACAGGAGTAATATGCTTGCTCCCGTAACTGTGTTTGCTCTTCCTATTTTTAAATCCTATAGAGAAATGACTCCAACATGAGTGACCCAGTAGATTAACAAGCAGGTGCCCAATCTGACTGTGACTACCTCTAAGAAAGTTTAAAAATGTGTGCAAGTATACATAACACACACACACACACGACAGAGTAGAGTGCTTAACAACCCAAGAACACAGGTTGGTAATCCAAAAAAAAAAAAATAATAATAATAATAATATATATATATATATATATATATATATATATATATATATATATATATATATATAGTAATTTCCTTCAACACTACAGTATTTTAACAGTCAAAATGAGTAAATACCAAACTATGAAACTGAATAACAACACGAAAGCTCACCAGTTTTTAACAGAACAAAATGGTGTCAACTATGTGCATGTAAACATTTTAACAATTATAATGTACATTCATAATAATTTTGTTTGGGTCTAACTATATGTTTTAAACTATAACAGAGCCACAATGCTGTACACCTCAACAAATGGGGATAGAAAACTTCTGCCCCACGGTAAGGGATTCCAACAGAGGCACTGTCAGTTGCTGAATCTATTAGCATTCTTTGAAATTAAAGAAACAAAAAATAGCCATGTCTAGCCAATGAAATTTACATAGAAATACTGCATATTTTGACACACAATAATTGCTATTAACTCGCTACTCTATCCATTACCATACATGATGGATAAGAAGCCACTGTAAGACCGCTTTTATTTCAGTTTTCCTGTACAAAACATCTAGGCAAACTTATCAGGATATTCATAAACAAAGGGCACATTTGCATAAAGGCATTCCGTATATTAATGCTTAGTACATAAAGTTCACAGACGTATCACAGCAATGAAGAGCAGCGTACAAAACCTTTCAGTTTATATGCACACTACACAGTGGTGTACAATGTTCAGCAATACTCCAGAGTGTTTGGTGCGGAATGGTGTGTAGCAAGAAAGTGCTGCAAAGCACAGCAACTTAGTAAAGTGTTCCTGGCTGAACTGTGTGACTAACATCTTGCCTAACAGTGATGCATAAAAAAGCTTCTTTATTAGGCATGACAGTGTGTTCCCTATTACGGTATGGAAGGGAACTGCTACTGTGGGTACCTCCACCAGCAGCAGTTAGGCAGCGTAACTGTTGAGGGTTTTGAGGGGAAGGGAAAGTTATATCTATAGTAGACTGTATGGGAACTCTTGTCAGTAGGGTGTTCTTGCCATGCGAAGGTTTAATTTACTCTTACCTTTTTACTGCAGCACTAATGTGCAGCCCAGCTGTGTATGTTGAACAACATATCAGCAGGGAAGAGGGACTATGCACACATGTGCTGCATCACCTTTATGTGGTCGGAGTTCTGTAGGTTATAGTGCTGGGACCAACCTGTAACAGTGCAGGGTTTGTGAATCACATATGATCTGGGAGTGGGGGAGGGGGGCTGCATGCATACTCTGTACCCAAAGTACTATGTTTACCCAATGGAATAAGACTGTGCATCATTTTCTATGAATCAGACAGGGCTTTGGTATACTATTTCATAGCATATCATCCCGTAGTCTATGTGCAAAGTTTATGAACAGTGTCCTAGAGTTCTTCACACATGCTTTGAATCCATTAACATTTCTGGAAAGCTATTAAATGCTTCGTTCACTACTCTTATAATTTGAGACTGTGTTTTCTTATTCCCATATACATACTCTTTGTAAAATTAAAACAATAAAAAGGCACTTCAAAGATAGATAAACACAGCTTCAATGCCTGAAAACAAGTAAGCAAATAAAAAACAAACTCTCCAAAACATTTGCACCAGTATAATCGGGCAAAACAATCCATGGAGCTGTTTGGGATGCTTCTTCCCAATAAACATTTTTTTGCTTTACTCAAGACTAGCTAAGCAGTAGTATTATTCTTACATAGTTAGCAAAATGTGTAAATAACTCAGAATAAAAATAACCACATCAATAATCTGGAATAAAACAGCAGGTTGGGTCTGTTCACTTACTAATCTAGTAAAGTTATTCTGAAGAGGCCTTTACTTACAAGGCAAAACACTCACCTTTACAGCTTTGTTCTCAATTACTATTGATTTTAAGTTGTTTATACTTGTTAGTAGTAGAGTACAATTTATACTGACTGCATAGCTAATCTTAAATACATAACAAAAATGAAACTATTTTTGGAGACTGGTTTTAACCTTATACCAACCACTTCAGTTCTTTGGATTTAGATACCTGAATATTTCCATCATGTCTGTGCTTTATGATTCTTGAATGTTTCAACCACCTCTCTCTCTATCCTGGCCTGTGAAGTTCCTGCAATCTCTTCTCTTACAAATTCTTTGGTTAACAATCTGCAAGTCTGTTTTCCCTCTTATGATCAGTTTCAACTCTATGTTCTTGCATAGATGAAGCCCCTAGAACTACAAAAATTGTTCTAGATTAGCGTACCAACAGCTCTCTTTATAGATGTATGGTAGCTTTCATTTTAATAATGATGAAACCTTATCCTACGCATTTATTCAGAAAAAATCCCCAACCTTTTCCTGTTGTAAATGTTTGCACATTTTCTACATTTTAGTCACTAAAAACAATTGCCTCAATGTCTCTCTCTACTGCTACTGTGGACAACTGTAGAACCTTTCCATGGATTTTTTCCTCTCTCACAGGTACAATACACTGCATTAAATCTAAGGCACAAATCACGCTATTCCTGTACCCTGAGCCAGCTCTGTGTCACACGAATAAAGTCTTATATCTCAGGTGATGTGCATCATCAAGGGCCGAAAGTACTAGAGGAGTTGGCTGGAGTGGGAGGGGAATAAGAAGCTGACTGCCAGCACAGCCATAACTGGGAAGGAAGTATTACCTCAGGAACACCTTCTGTGGGAAGGCTAGGAACTGTACTCTGTATGTACAGGGCCTTACAACTGCTCATGAACTCATTCAAAGAGTGCTTGCATTTCAACAAAACAGATTATATCAGAGGTACATACATATTCTATGTTTTTTGTAGCAGGCAATGTACTGCACTTCTTGGCCAGAAGGCTAAGGAATGTCTATGTAGCATATGTATATATTCTATCATTTGCTAAGCATAATGATCTACTGAAACTACCATCCTTCCCTCCCTATCCCATGAAATAAGAGATCTATGTGCCAAGGTCTTCCTCTCCCTAAAATAAAGCCAGTCCAGAGGGCAATCCAGAGCTATCAGACGTACATGGGATCACTTAACAAGGCTGATGGTCGCAGTTACATTAACAGAATTAGTAAACACACACAAAAAGTAAACATGGACTAACTGCTATGAGGTCTATATTTCAAATAACATCTCTCTAGAAGAAATTGTGTAACATATGGCACACAAATCTTTCTATGTAACTCATTAATTTTAAAAGTATATAGCCATGCATAAAATTTCCTCTAAGTTACAAAATATCTACATATAATATCTATGATGCAGCATGCATTATAGTACACCATGCGCTGTAAATTAAAACACTTAATACTCAAGCATTTCAGAGGCTATTTACAAAAAAAATCATTTCTGTACAAATTTAATATACATTTCAACAAAACAAGTGTTTTATCCTTAGAGATGTTGTTAATTTTGGAGCAGTTCATATACCGGTTTGTTTTTTCAAGGGTGTTCCATATTTGGAGAACTTAAGATTATTTTACTGGACATCTAGTTTTGCTTTTGGCAAAATCCCTGCTACACTACCACTTCAGTGGGATACACAACTTTAGTAGTCTGTTTTCTAGCAACTAATTTCAACTTCTGACGTATTAATTTTGCACAGTCATCTGCAGTTTCTTCTGTACAGCATCTCACCTTCCCAACAGCCTACAAATGGGATCTTGGCTTGGCTGCTTTATTAACTCCTTTCGCCTTCAGGTTGTAGATTTGCCCATGGCTTTCTAATTCTTACTTCAGCTCCAGTCTACATCCAGTAGTACTGTGCAATGTCTATCACTGTGACTTTCTGTCTCTGTCAATTTCTTTCCAAGTTTCTCTTTTTTATGTTGATCCTCAGGTATCAGCAATGCAGCTAAAATATTTTAACTTTCTGCCTATCAACATTTGTACTTGCGAGAGTAATTGCAGTGGAGTATACCTACCCTCAAAAACTGAGATAATCTGCATAATTTTTGCCACAGGCCTTCTTCATGATATTGTTTATTGTTTAGATACTTCTCTTCACTTGCCCATTAAAAGACAAATGGTGGGACATGTCATGAGCTGCTTGAGCTATCACTCATGCACAATTCATATGAATTTATCACATTTATATTATAGACCACCATCAGATGTGATGTCATTCATGTAACCCCCATTTCAGAATATGGACTTCAGCATACAAACCACACTTGCTACGTCTTGTCAGTTTGACTGCTTTAGGAAACATGGAAGAATAATCTTCATATATAAAATGGATAACTTCTCTACAATGAAAAAAACATGTGGAGACTTGGCTTCAGCAGATTATCTAAAAATGGGTAAGATAGCATTCTCTTCTTTCAGCCTGTTAAGATATACACAGTAGAAAGCTAAAACTATGCTTCATGTTATGAATCAACATTCCTAGTCAAAACATTATATCTCTTGCTCTTTCATTGCACTTCACTATACACAAATAGAATATATGTTGTGTTTCTCAGGCACCTGATTAGTTGGGAATAATTACTATTATGGCTGCTTAAAGAATTAATTGTTGTGCAAAACATTTTTTTTGTAAGAAAAATAAGGCTGTATTTATTTTACTTTATTTTATTTTCTGAAGATTTTTGCAGAGGACATTTTACTGCAATAACTTCTAATAACGGCACTTCTATGTTATTATTACTACACTCCTGATTTTCTGTCACCGAACTGCCCGGACCTATGCCAAACAAGACTTTTTTATACTGTTTTTTATGTATTTTTGTTAAATATGCTATACTGTGCACTTTTGGTATACATAACTTTTTGCCTGGTTTGCATTTTACTTTCAGATAATATTTTTTGAAAACTAAGCATCAGCCTCTACAATCTTGTGGATGCTTTGTAAAAAAAATAATTTTTGAACATGCTTTGCAAAGGTTTGTGGTCTGTTTCAATTTATTTATTTTTCTACAATATACACACATGTATGGAATTTGTCATAACTGTAAACTACTGCTATGAATTTCTTTTTATGTGAACTCATTTCTTTTTTTTGCATCTACACAAACAACTGGTTCATTTATTTTTGCAAGTTCACAGCTTCTATACCATTTTCATCGGCCTTTACTTGCAACACAAATTGCTTATTCACATTACAGCATTTTACTTTGGAGCATTTATAACTTCCTTCCTTAAGCATCTCAAAACTCAGTTCTTGTTTATAGTCCCACTTTCAGACTGCACTTGATCCAACAGCTTTCTTAGAGGCATAGATCTTTTGCACATCTTTGCATATACTGTCTTTTTCTAAATATTTATGTAATACCTGTTTGGCTTTGGTCAGGGCAGTTCAGTTTTTTTTTTTATTAGGCTTCATCCCTCAACATTAAAATATAGATTGTGTATTTTAAACACATCACTCTGATTTCACATTTGCTTCTACACAGCTATAAATTATACTGCCTTAACCTACACAGCAGCTATATTTGTTTCTTGTCATATTCTTCTTGTCTGATCCTCACACTAACAGATCATAAGTTATATTTCACAACACCTTTCTAGCCTTTAATTACTTGGGCAATAGTTCTTTGGCGTGCTGATGAAATAAACAAAGGCATAAAAGGATACTACATGTACACATTTTGGAGCTTTATTTCCCAAAACTCTGGTTTGCATCTAGGTGATAAGAAATGTTAATACCTTACATTTTTAAGACTACATTTTTTGCTGTTAGCAATGTTTTTTTTTTAACTATTCTATTCAGGTTTTACAAATCAATACAATACAAATCTCATCTTTACTCATAACAGTAACAATATATAATTCACCCATTCTGACAATTGTATTTGCTTCTTAATACACAAGGCATCAGTTTTCTTCAGTTCCTGACTAACTTTAATTATGAGTGCTATTTTGCTATATAATGTTACTTCTATATTTTCCTGAGAATCTTTATATACTCTACAGAGAAGAGGAATGAAGGTCAGCAGGACTAAGACAGAATGTATGTGTGTGAATGAGAGGAAGGATAGAGGAATGGTGAGGATGCAAGGAGTAGAGGTGGTGAAGGTGGATGAGTTTAAATACTTGGGGATCAATAGTTCAGAGTAATGGTGAGTGTGGAAGAGAGGTGAAGAAGAGAGTACAGGCAGGATGGAGTGGGTGGAGAAGAGTGTCAGGACTGATTTGTGACAGATGAGTACCAGCAGGAGTGAAAGGGAAGGTCTACAAGAGGGTAGCTAGACCAGCAATGTTATATGGGTTGGAGACAGTGGCATTGACAAAAAGGCAGGAGTTAGAGCTGGATGTGGCAGAGTTAAAGATGTTAAGATTTGCACTGGGTGTGACGAGGGTGGACAGGATTAGGAATAAGTATATTAGAGGGTCATCCCAGGTTGTAAGGTTTGGAGACAAAGCCAGAGAGGCAAGATTACGTTGGTTTGGACATGTGCTGAGGAGGGATGCTGAGTACATTGGGAACAAGATGCTAAGGATGAAGCTACCAGGTAACAGGAAAACATGAAGGCCTAAGATAAGGTTATGGATGTGGTGAGAGGACATGCAGGTGGTTGGTGTGACAGAGGAAGATGCAGAGGACAGGAAGAAATGGAAACAGATGATCCGCTGTGGCCACCCCTAATGGCAACAGCCGAAAGATGATGATG
The DNA here is from genome assembly GCF_019279795.1 of Protopterus annectens. Classification (NCBI taxonomy): domain Eukaryota; kingdom Metazoa; phylum Chordata; order Ceratodontiformes; family Protopteridae; genus Protopterus; species Protopterus annectens. The sequence continues at coordinate 1,276,719,849 of NC_056728.1, forward strand.
ATTTTCCTGAGAATCTTTCTGAGCCTGTAAATGAATCATCATAGCTAGACAAAACAGTTTCTGTCTTTGGTAACTGAAATGTCTCAGTGACTGATTTTCTACATTAGTAGTCTTTGCTTTTACATTGTGAATTTGTTTCACAATTTCCAGCTTTTCGCAAGTCATACAATCTCAAATATTAGCATTAACTTTTTAAGTGATGTTATTTGAAAAAAAGACTGCAATTTAGATTTTGTACTTCTATTTCAGCAGTTTTTAATACAATGTTACCACAGGGGTGGCCAGAATAGGCTAACAATGTGCACACAGTATTTCCTTGCCAAAGGATTTTAAAATGGTTATTTTTTTTTTAATTATTATTACTCCCAGCACCCATGCCGAATATACTTTCAACATGTATCCATTTGCATTTTAGAATGCCTTACTTCTCTTACCATGGCATGTTATGACATCTAATAAATAATAAGCAGACCCAGTAAATATTGTCTAACCCCTATGAGGAATGCATTCCAACTGAGAGCTCTTCAGCTGAAACTATATACCACAAAACATACAAATCATTCAAGTCACCTCAGCAGCTGTAAAACAATATATCAATTTATAACAGCTAAAGCACTGCTGGAGCTGAGAACCAAGATTAAGGGCTATACTTTGTCTAGTACTTTTTCGTCCTCTACAGTCTTGTTCTACTTATTCTTTCTGTGGCATATCTTTCTGCACATACAAACAAATACTCATGCTTCCAATCCCTTTGCGGCATCACTTAAAATGAATAAAACAGAGCTCTAGTCTACCCATTCCAGTAGTGCAGAGGCAGGGCATCCATCTGCATTAATGTTGCCCTGCGTTTCGAAACAGACACAGGTGACTTGACAGGGTTGCCGGCGGAGATAGAATGAAGCAGGTGATGACCAACTCTTCTATCCTTGGTGGAGAGACTGAGGAATGTTGCCATCTGTGCAATATCTGAGGACACCTCTTTAAAACAGGGTAGTCACAGTGTCCAGTATTTGGTGGGAAGATATGCAAACCACATGCACTGACATCACTGAAGAAACCAACATTTCAGTAAGGAATCCTGAAGAGCCAGTAGCCAGCACACAATAATTGCAGATACCGAGTTCACCACTGAGTTAAACTATATTCAAGACCATAGAATTAGTACACAGAGCTGGACAGAGTTTGTATAAAAGCCATACTGCAAACATTTTGTCTAAATGTACACTAACTGTGGCTGCCATGGGGAAGGTCCCTTTCCCCATATAGTGTCCTCACAAATAATTATTTTAAGTAGAAGGTGCAAGAGGAAAACTCCCTACCTGAATGCAGGGGTACTGTGACTCCATACAGAATAATTTCTTTTGCACTTTCTTACAATGTTACTTTGCATACCTATTTTTATGTGAAATGTATTCCCACAAACAGCATTCGGTTATGTGGTCTGGCTCTAGAGTTCTGTACCCAAGACTTTTGCAGTGAATTTGTTCTGTCAAGGTAATGTACTCTGCTAACGGCTGAATATTCAGCACATCATTTCTTTAGAGGAGATTCCATCATTTCACTACTAGTAATACAAAGAATAGGTAAACTGGACTGCAGTTTTTCATTGCTGTACAACTATTACAGCTCATTTGCTCTTCTTTTCCCATTCAAAGATACCATGCATCTCCCCATGACTTCCTAACCTAAGACTTTTACTGGTTTCACTTGTTTTTTATGCTTAGTCTTTTTAGAATTCTGGGATGAATCCCATTTGCCTAATGCTTTATCCACCACTGGTTTCAAAAGTTCTTCCAGTATACCTTACTCTGTGAAAGTACTATATCAAGCCATGATGAAAAAACTTCTGTTGTCATTTGGAAATGCCCCCATCCCATATTAAGAAACAAGTGAGCCATTTACCTGATCAGCATTCATTCCTTTTGCCTTTGGTCCAAGTTCTACATCCTTTCTTAAAGACAAGATGCAATTCTTTCCTCTTTTTCCCCCTGCACTTTATTACACAGTTTTGCAGTGGATTGTGCTTTCCTTGCCATGACCCACTTAGGAGTGTTTTCACAATACACCCAAAATAAACATTATCAATATGTTACAACCGCACTACAAAACATCATATCTATATCTAGTTGTAAGAGAACAATGGGCCAGTGTTAATTCGCAAAGTCAACTAACTACAGGAATAACTTGATTGAGGTAGAGACATTCTCAAAAGATGGTTTATTGTTTTGTTTTTATGGTGATTAAAGTGGAGAAGCCATACTTCCAAAAAAAAAAATGGTAGCTGTGTACATTTGGTCTTCTCTAACAAGGCTCGGTAATCCGCTTTTATGCCTAGGCAAAACCCCTGGACTAACAGCGACTCAAACTTCATCTTTAACTGTCACATGCATGTTCCATTGGCTCATCCTGTTCCTTGCTGTCCAGGAAAGCTATTTTTTCTCCGAGTTTACAATGAATGGGTCATGACGCCTGTGAATATTGTTTTATTCCAAATCAGAAAAGACAGTGGAAAATTTACTCTCCAGAAAGTCTCACAAGCGATGAAACAAGTCTTTCACTACCCTGTCAACAAATGTTCCTTAAATACTAAACCTTTTTTGAAATGCATCTATCCTGTCATACAGTGAAAATGTACTTTGATTACTACCTTATAGTAACATACTTAATAAAGACAATGCATTAATGGATGTTCTTCTGTTGCTCAATGCTGAATTGTTTAAGTTACTGCCTCCTTGTGTGTCCATACAAATGTAATGTGTAAGTGCCAAAAGTATCTATCTTCTCTGTGCTGGCAGTCTTGTGGAGAAAGAGTGGTTACAAAGAGACAAAATGGGATTTTTATGGCTAGTAGTGATCATTCTTCCTCCAATGTGCAGCAATTTGTAATGAGAATACCAGATGGGGTTGTGAGGATGCTTCCTGCAAAAAATGCATTGTTTTATATTTAATATGTGTGTACGTGTGTGTTTATCCACAAACTACAGAGGCTGGTGTACATCTGTTACAAGTGTCTGTACACTTGAGCTTTGAATTGTTGGGAATTTTAGCTAGGAAATTCTGATGCAAGGCACACAGTTATGAGGAGAAATGGTGGAGGTTGTGTTAACTACACCTCCAAAATAAGCCAGACTTTCTTTTCCATTATGTCTTGAAGATAACTAGCAAACACTGACCTTCCTGTTGTAAGAATGAGCAATTCTTCTCCCACTTCAAACAAAGGGTTTAAAACTTTTCCATGGGTGAGCCACCATGATTCTGAATGAAGCAAAAATTCTTATGTTCTGCTTCCATCTCAAAACATAAAGCTGCAAATAATCAAGCATTAAGTGGTCCAGCTTTAATAAAATTTACTGTTTTAAAAATGGTGTTGAGGACATTATGCATCACTGGACGATTTATTTTGCTGCAAGTGGTTCACAATGAATGATGTACTAAATGACATTTGCATTAGGTACAAATGCACCCGACACCTCAGATATATTTTCTTGTCACAGCACCTGCACCCACCTGTACACACACCAACACAATCAGTCTAGTCAATCTCATTTTCAGTCATCAGTCATCTACAGTGTTAGAGTTATGTTTTTCTTGTATATGACTTGGGTCTTAAAAAAAAAAAAAAAAAGATTTCTTCACTGAAACGTGACTCCCAAATGAACCTCACAAAGTAGGCTACATAACTTTCTCCACAATAGCCACTGGCTCATACAGTTCACAAGAATATTTACCACTTATATGATTCTCTCCCTACAAACTGTGCTTTAACACAACTGCCATTTCCTGCTATGTGTCAACCAACACTGTTCGCTAAGGGGACAACTCAGCTGGTAGAAAAAGCTGTTCTCCAACTGTAGGAGGCTTTTTTGTTGGAATACTTTTAGTGTGACTATGCTGAAAACTTTGTCTGCACATTCAGGAACAGTGACAGCTTTGTTAAATATTAAATAATATCAGCTGCTTATTTTTAGGCATACTGTCTTGCAAAGGAATACACATCTGATTTTTTACATTAGGATGTTAGGGGGTTCATTGCTTCATTTGACAACATCTCAAAACCAATCACACCCCGTGATTTTGAATTGTCTTGCTTGTAGAAAAGTCAAAACATACTTAAACAGCACTCCTCATACCTTCTGGCTCTATGTCTATGGCACTTAACACAGGAACTATTTTGCTATCTGACTTTTGCTCACCTGGTTTATCTTTACTTGTTTTGCACAAAACATTCCATCTTGTCTCATACGTCAAACTATTAGGAAGTTAACCATTTTTCTTCATTACTGCAGCTGTGCAGAACTGCCCAAATTGTTCTAACAGTACTTAAGTTATTGTATCCTACTGTACCGCCTAAAACTTTTTTTAGGTTTCACTCTTATTACAACTTCCTCTCTACACTCTCCACTACATATAATTAAATCCATTAGTGACACTTACTAAATCAGGTGCACAATTTAATCTAGTAGCTAAAATGAACAGTCTGATTTATTAAGTGTCAATATGAACTTTACCTCTCCACAATCATTAATGATAGTGCAAGTCTCAACCCATACTTATTAGTGAAAAATTAGAGAAGAAATTCACCATGATGACTTGAAAGAGTCATCCAAATAAAATACTTATCATGTTACAGTAAAATGAGGCAAACAGAAATATTTGCAGTACACCAGAAGATGAATGTTAAAGCAGACCAACTATATCTCAGAAGCCATATAATACATACAAACTGATCAACATAAAAAGTGTTCGGTACTGTCCAGAAATAGCAAACAGCATAAGAACCAGACAAACTTCTTAATGTTTAATGATAATGCACATATTAATAAGTTTAATATGTGATTTATTAAAAGCCGATCGGTTTGGCAAAATAACACTGTAGAACAATAAAGTAAAAAAATTGATAAAGAAGTCATTAAAGTATTTTGAAATATTCTGTAAATACATCATGGCATATGATGAGTTAAGTGCTGCAATGCATTTAACCCCCAGCTCCTCCTAATACATTTGAGCAGTTCTTTTATAAGAAAACTATGGTCCAAATGAATCTACAACTTTGCAATAGATGTCAGGATACCATCATCATTGTGGTATATTCACAAACATCAATGGGCACATTCTACATTTGTATAAAGGTCCATCCATTAAAGTCCATGGATGCATTTTAATGTTACCTCTACCCTGACGTTGCCGGTCATAAATGTCAACAGATGTGGGGGTAAAGAAGACAATTTTATCAAGCATTATTTTAAGGAATTAGTACTTTTAAAATATGACTAAAAGGAGGAAAAGTTCACCAAAATGTAATACATACCACAAGCTGTGGTGTAACTGGTAAGTACAACAAATGTTTCAAAACACTTTATAGTAGAAGAAGAAATTAAATATTGTTAAATCTAAACTGTAGGAGGGGAAACTTTTTCACATGTAGTCAAGTCCTTAAAAAAATACATAAATTTTGAATCAAAAAGTACAAGCTTCTTTTGACAATGTGAAATTGCAAACGTATTCCATTACTCCAAAAGAAGTACATAGGTTAGCAGAAACTCTAAATCAAAGTCTACAACAAACCAAACAAAATGTATTAAAGACCCTTTTAAGTATGGAATAGTTACAGATAATAAGGCTTTTTGCCTAGTTATTATTCAGAAAATATTAATAAAAGAACAAACACAATATTTGAAGTACATTCTACTGAGTGACTTATAAATGAAAATGCAATAAATAAATAAATGCAGAGAATGTCATATCTCCAATTATACCTATATACATATTATACAAAAATGAAGAACTAAAAATGTTAAACAAGAATACAGCCCCAGGAATAGTTGGATCAATCCCAAAAATGTATAACTTATTTCCATAGAACATTATCCTATTGAAAAAGATTCTTATAAATGTAAAAAAAATATGAATAACATTCCATCTTCATGGAGACATACACTAACAGTCCCTACACTGAAGCAGGAAAAAAATTCTAAAAGAAATTTAATTTAGAGGACTTTAAATGAAAAATTACTTCTCAAAATATTATCCGCAGATGATGTATCATTCACTTCAATCTTGACTCTTCATGGGTTAATAGGTACTTAACAGGCTACTGATGCATGAACATCTTTAAAAGTCTAACCCTGTATTCCCATTAAGTTTTTATCCCTTGTAATTTAAGAATAAACAAGACAGTGCTGGGTAGAACACTTGCATGTTACCCCTATCCATAAGGGGAAAGGGTGTTAAACTGAGGGCAAATTTGCAGTTTTCCATCCTTTTGTCCATATTACATTTGAACAGAGTAAGGAAAATATAGTGCTTTATGCGGAGAAGAAGATGATTCCAAAAAAGTGGTATTCTCTGTGATACACATCTATCCCTCCAAATGTTGTACTAATGTAAAAGAGATTAAGCCCTTTTGAGCTGGTGTTTATGCCATCATTTGTCTTGCAGATGGATACTACACTGCCTCTAGGAGGATAGGGTCTGCTGAGGTACTCTACATGAGGCAGAGATCACCGCCAGAAACCAGTATGATAACAAGAAGAGGGACAAGGATTTGAGACGGTCAGTGAGTTATTATGATTTAGGCCCTTGATTTTCTTATTAGAAAGCACTGTTTTCATTTAAGTTGTGTTAATTATTTGGACAGGTACACACTAAAGGGGCATTACGCTCAACAACTGACATAATAAGTGCTGAATACAGTGGAATGATCACATCCCTAGATTTAAAATACAATGCCCTTACTAGTAAGCTGCAAAAGGAAAAAGAGAAAGAACTTTCTTACAATACTGTATACATAATAATCAAAGTACAGTTTATTGTTTACATAGGTTCCCAGCTCGATAACTACTGGATCAATTTTAGGAGGGGTGTTATTGATGTGACAGTTGCAAGGGACACTCTGCTTACTGAAGGAGACTTTTACATATTTTTTGTTATTTAGCTTTAGTCCACGGTTATGACACCAGCAATTTCCTTGTGAAAGTTCTCTTGGAGGATCTTGGTGTCCTCTGGAAAGTTTCTCATGGCACCAAATTTACAGTCATCTATATACCACTAACATTAACTCTGACCTCACAGAAGTAAATGCCAAACAGGAGTGGCCAGAGTACTGAACCTACAGTACAACACTACTGACAGATCATTTGAAGCAAATAGAGGCACCTACTCTAAATTTCCTGGATTCTGTTTGTGAGCCAATTTGCTATCCAATCTGTTACACAGGGATTATCACTTAGCTGGGAGAGTTTATCAACAATACAAGAGTGTCAGATAGTATAAAATGCCACTCTAAGTTCTAGATTCAACAGTTCATTTAAATCTTTCACTAAAGAAATATTAAAAAAATCCAACTTCATGTTTAATGAAAATAAATTACATTTCAATTAAAATAAAATCTCATTCTAGGAGAAAAATTATAACTAGAATTGTAAGACTAAAATAGCTGGGTGTAATGCTTTGTAAAAATAATGATACTATGACAAATTATGATATCATTAAATCCTTTAAAGAAATAACATTTAAAACGAACAATTTGTTTACTTTTGAGGATAAACTAAACTTAATCAAGAGAATACTGTTTATTCTATGTATTGAATATAATTCAATCATTAACTCTTGATAAAAACTCATTCAGAAATTGAATAAAATACAAACTTCCTTTTGTTGGGTACTCAAGCAGACTTAAGACAAAGTTTAAACATCACATTAGGGTGTGGGATAAAGGTGGTTGAGGATTTCCAGATAATGATATCTATTTTATCAATGCTACAGACTTTCTGTTTACTATAGCTGTCCAATGGTTAGATTAATCATATTCTTTGAAATGGAAAGAATTACATGAAATTATGTGTATATATGTAAGAAGAAGAAATCTAACACCAGTTTGAATTAATAATAGAATATTATGGATTATAACTTTTAACAATATTCTATTTATGTTCTAATTTTAGATATGTTAATTCAATACTGAATGTTTAAAGAATGTCATATATAAATACTGTAGTTTAAAAATGTATTTACACAATATCCCCACTTTCAATTTCTTCAGGATGTACAGATAGTACTAATTATCAAAAAATAAAATACTATTTAGCATGTTTAGTAGTGTACAGTGTATGACCAGTTATTTCAGTAAAACTGTAACCAAACTCAAAGATGACTCGGCTATAATATAGACTTCTTCCATTTAAGAAATCCCCACCTATTGCATGGATTCTCATAGCTCCACCTTGCTTTTAAGGTCACCAGCCACCTTTGGTTTCTAGTCTTATAAAACTACTGATCTCAACTGATCTCAAAGAACAAAAAAATATCCTCAGGTCATCCAAATGAGCACACCATATGGGAGGAATATGCTCCTCCTATTCCTCTTGTACCCAAGGAACACAGAGACTCACTAGTATACAGTCCTGACAAGTAAAGTACAGTTGTGTACACTTACCATAAATGTAGATGTTCGAGTGCATTCACTGTTGCAGTCATCACATTTGGGTTATCTGCTTGCAGTAGCCCTCAGTCGGCCTGATTAGCAAAGTCTTGGGTCCTGCGTCGGTTACTGTCTCATCTTCCATGATGTCAGGTAGTCAGGAGTATAAAGCATGCAGCAGACGCCATTACATCAGTTTTTTCTTGCCCCAGATGTCAGGTGCCCCACTAATGGGAAGCAATTAAATATATATACAAGGTTATACCTCCAACAAAAAAGCAAATACACCAAAAAGCTTTAAACATAGTAAAAAGGAAAAGCAGTATAGCCAAAAGAAGTCAGGGGGGCTGGAGGGAGGGGACTGCAACAGTGAATACACTTGAACATCTACATTTATGGTAAGTGTACACAACTGTACTAAGTTCTTCGTGTTTCACTGTTGCAGTCATCACATTTGGGTAGATTCCCAAAGCTAAGGATGGGAGGAGGAAATTAGATAGCATTAGGACCAGCTATAAGGCCCTGCAAGACTGCAGTGGCAAAGCCAGCTCTAGATTTAGAGAAAATTGGCAAATGGTAACACTTGGTGAAAGTATGTACAGAACTCCAGGTAGCAGCTTCTAGGATGTCCCTGGTAGGGATGCCTCTGAGAAAGGCTGCAGAGGTAGACGCAGCTCTGGTTGAATGTGGTCTTATCCCCTGTGGGATAGGTTTTCCATGGTGCTTACAGCAGAAATTAATGCAATGACCAATTCATTTAGAAATGGTTTGCTTTGAAATGGCCTTCCCCTCTGCCCCTGCAGCAAATGCCACCAGCAGCTGTTCAGATTTCCTGAGAGGTTTAGTCCTGTCCAAGTAAAATCTAAGTTGTCTGTGCACATCTAAGGAGTGCAGTATACGTTCCCCTTTGTTCTGTGCATTAGAAAAGAAGGTTGGCAAATGAATGGACTGATTAAGATCCACACTGGATACTACCATGGGCATGAAGGAGGGATTGGTCTTGAATGGACACCCTGTCTGCATGCAAGCTGATGAAAGGCTCCACTGCCATCAAGGTCTGTAATTCAGACACCCTTCTTGCTGAAGTGATGGCTAAAAGGAAAGCTGTTTTCCAAGAAAGGAATTTCAACTCTGCACTTGCAGCTGGCTCAAAAGGAGGTAGAGTGAGTTTTTCCAATACAAAGTTAAGGTGCCAGGCTGCATTTGGGGCTCTCCTGGGTGGTCTTAAGTTTTTGGCCCCTCTGAGGAACTGCTTGAGCAGTGGATGAGAGAAGATGGGTGGTTCTGCATTGTAATGAGCTGAAATGGCTGAAGCATGAATTTTGATGGAGGAAAAGGAAAAGCCCTTGTGAAGCATCTCAGTTAAGTATTGAAGAATCGGAGGTAAACTGGGCGCTGCTGAGCCCATCCCCTAAGTTTGGTTCCAGGAACAGAATCTTTTCCATTTGTCAGCATAAGATTTTCTAGTACTAGGCCTCCTTACCTCCATAATGACATCTAACACTTGTTTACTGAGGGATGGTAACAGAGGGATCAGGTAATTAGCCAGGCTGCCAGGTTCAGGTTTTTGCTGCTGGTGCAGAAGACCTGGCCTCCTGCTGGGACAGCAGGGTAGGGGTCTGAGGTAGGTGCTATGGTGCCAGCAATGACACACTGTGCAAGAGGGGGTACCAGTGTTGGCATGGCCAGTCTGGTGCAATCAGCATCGTCCTTGGTTTGTCCTGTTTGATCTTTAGTAGTACCTTGGAGAGGATAGGCAGAGGAGAAAAGGTATAAACTGATAGATTTTTTCCAAGTGAAGGACAGGGCATCCACTTTCCAAGCTTGTTTATGGGGAGTCCTTGTGCAGAATTTGTCCAATTGGTAGTTCTGGGTGGAGACAAACAGGTCTATCTCTGGGCTCCCCAATTTGTTTATCAACATGTTGAATGTCTTTGGTTCCAATTTCCACTCGTGTGGGTCCATGAGATTTCTGCTTAGATCGTCTGCCAGTGTATTTAGCTTTCCTGGCAGGAATTGAGCCTGTAGGTGCACTTGGTAGCTCAAGGCTGTGTTCCACAGAGCCATGGCTAGTCTGCAGAGAGGGTATGAGTAGGTTCTTCCCTGTTTGCTTATGTACCACATAACAGTGGTGTTGTCAGTTTTTACCATTAATTGTCCTGGAAGAATGTGGTCCTTGAAGGCTGTCAGAGAATTCTGTACAGCTAACATTTCTTTTTGATTGATATGCAGGTGCACTTGACTTGGGTTCCATTTGCTCTGAATGCAATTTCCTGCCAAGTGGGCCCCCCATGCATAGTCTGATGCATCTGTTGTTAGGGTTTGGGCAGCAGGGGTAGAGTGAATGGCAGTCCCTTGTTTTGGTGGCAGGCCTCTGCCCACCAAAGGAACTTTAACTGTAGGCAAGGTATGATAGGAATCATTGCTTCTAAATCCTGGGAATGTTGACACCATAGGCTTTTTAGATACCATTGTAGTTTCCATATATGCAGCCTTCATATGGAATCAGGAGAATGCAAGAGGCCATGAACCCAAAGGCTTGAAGTATTTGTCTTGCAGATAGCAGGGTCTTTGTGGCCATTAGCTTGAAGTAACCTGTCAAATGAACTTGTTTCTCTGGCGTGAGGAAAGCCATCTGCGAAGTTGTGTTCAAGCTTGCTTCCTGAAACACAACTTGTTGACAGGTTACCAGATGTGATTTCTTTTCATTTATGGTGTACCCTAGAAAAGTTAGCACCTTTTGTACAAATGCCAGATGATTCAAAAGTATGTCCTGGCTTTCTGCCTGAATTAGACAATCGACCAGATATGGGTATATTTGAATATTTTTTTGCCTACAAAATGCAATGACTGGAGCTAGGCATTTTGTGAATACTCTCGGCACAGTAGATAAGCCAAAGGGCAGTGCAGAGAAAGTACAGTTGTGTACCTACCATAAATGTAGATGTTCGAGTGTATTCACTGTTGCAGTCATTACACTAGGGTTATCCTGCTGGCAGGCTACCCGCTGTCGGCCCGAGTTCTAAAGTCTAGGTCCGGCATCTGTCGCCCCTTCCCTGATGTCAGTGCACCAGGGGTATAAAAGATGCAACCAACGCCATTTTCTTCAGTTTTTCTTGCCCCAGATGTCAGGTGCCCCCAAATAGGAAAGGCTGGAAAAAATTATGTCAAAAAACATGCATGTACTAAAATAAACATTGCCTTCATCTACAAGCAAACACACCACATACGTTGCATAGAGTTGAGAAGTACAGAAAAGTGCCAGCAATGAAAAGGGGGATGGTGGGTGGGTAACCTGGACTGCAACAGTGAATACACTCTAACATCTACATTTATGGTAGGTACACACCTGTACTATGTTCATCGTGTTTCACTGTTGCAGTCATTACCCTTGGGTAGAATCCCAAAGTTGAGTTTGGTTGGCTGGCCTAAATAGGATTAGGAGAGGCTACCAGGCCCTGCAGAACTGCAGTGGCAAAGCCTGCTCTGGATTTAGAGTAGAGAGGTAAGTGGTACTGCTTGGTGAAAGTGTGCACTGAACTCCAGGTTGCAGCTTCTAAAATGTCTTTGGTTGGCACTCCTCTGAGAAAGGCTGCTGAAGTGGCTGCTGCTCTGGTAGAATGTGGCCTAATGCCCTTAGGCACTGATTTGCCATGTTGTGCATAGCAGAAGCGAATGCAGTGTCCTATCCATTTTGAAATTGTCTGCTTTGAGATAGGCTTTCCTTGTGATCCTGCAGCATAAGCTACAAACAGTTGTTCAGTTTTTCTGAAAGCTTTTGTTTTGTCGAAGTAGAATTGTACCTGTCTGTGTATGTCCAAAGTGTGCAGAAGTCTCTCCCCTTTATTCTGGGGATTTGGATAGAAAGTTGGCAAATGAATGGTTTGGTTAAGAGCCACACTGGAAACCACCTTTGGCATAAATGTTGGGTTTGTCCTTACAGAGACCCTGTCCTGATGAAAAATGATGAAAGGTCCCACTGCCATTAATACCTGTAACTCTGAGACTCTTCTTGCTGAAGTTATTGCTAGGAGCAGAGCAGTTTTCCAGGATAAGAATTTTATATCAGCTGTGTTGGCTGGCTCAAAAAGAGGCAGTGTGAGTTTTTCTAAAACAAAATTGAGGTCCCAAGTAGGTATTGGTGCTCTCCTTGGGGGTCTTATGTTTCTTGCCCCTCTGAGGTACTGCCTTAGCAGTAGATGTGAAAAAATAGGAGGTTCTGTATTGTAATGAGCTTGAAATGGCAGAGGCATGGACCTTAATAGATGAAAAGGATAGGCCTTTGTCCAGCATCTCAGTTAGGTATTGTAAAATCTGAGGTATACTTGGAACAAGTGGTTCGAGTCCTTGTGCCTGGTTTCAAGCACAGAATCTCTTCCATTTTTCTGCGTAAGATTTCCTAGTGCTGGGCCTCCTGGCTTCTAAAATGACATCCATAACAGCTTCAGAGTGGTGTGGTCTGAGTGACTATATTATCTGCCATGCAGCCAGACTTAAGGTTCTGAGTTGACTGTGTAGAATCTGATTGTTTTGTTGAGTCAGAAGATGAGGAATTTGAGGCAAAGGCCAGGCTGGGCCTTGAGACAAGCTCTTTAGGACTGGGTACCAGTGCTGGGGTGGTCAGTCTGGGGTAATCAGGATTATTTTTGGCTTCTCTTGTCTGACTTTAGGAGTACCCTGGGAAGAAGAGGCAGTGGAGGGAAGGCATAAACTGTCAGGGTTTTCCAGCTTAATGAAAGAGCATCCACTTTCCATGATTGTGGGTGATAAAGTTCTTGTGCAGAACTTCTGTAGTTGGCAGTTGTGAGGGGAGGCAAAAAGATCTATGTCTGGGCGTCCCCATTTACTTGTTATCATGCTGAAGACCTGTGGATTTAGTTTCCACTCATGTGGATCCAGGAGATTTCTGCTTAGTTTGTCTGCCAGTGTATTTTTCTTTCCTGAAAGGAACTGCACCTGCAGATGTACTTGATAGGTCAGCGCTGTGTTCCACAAAGTCATGGCTTGCCTGCAGAGGGGGTAGGAATGTGTGACCCTTGCTTATGTATCACGTAACTGTGGTGTTGTCCGTCTTTAGTAATAGTTGTCCTGGATGTAAGTAGATCCTTGAAGGCTGTCAGGGCATTCTGTACAGCTAGCATCTCTTTTTGTTTGATGTGAAGACGCATTTGTTCCTTGGGCCAAGTACCCTGAATACATTTTCCTGCCATGTGTGCCCCTCAGGCACAACCCCATGCATCTGTTATTGTCTGCCTGGCTGTGGGTAAGGTGAAAGCCTGTCCCTTGTTGTGGTGACAGGCCCGGGACCACCATCGAAACTCCTGTTGTAGACAGGGAATTATAGTTACTATTGTTTCCAGGCTGTGGCAATGTTGAGTCCAAACACTTTTTAGATACCATTATAGTTTCCTCATATGCAGTCTTGCATATGGAATTAGTAGAATGCAGGATGCCATGAAGCCCAGGGCTTGCAGAATTTTTCTTGCAGGGAGCCGAGTCTTTGTTGCCATCATTTGAAAGTAATGAGTCAGTTGCCTTTCTTTGTCTGGCATGAGATAAGCCATCTGGGCAGTTGTATTTAAGCTTGCACCCAGGAATATTATCTCTTGAGAGGGCACTAGTTTCGATTTCTTTTCGTTTACTGTGTACCCTAGGCAAATTAATAATCTTTTTACAAACGCCATATGTTTTAGTAGAATGTCCTTGCTCTCTGCTTGAATAAGGCAGTCGTAGGGGTATACTTGAATTCCTCTTTGTCTGCAAAATGCAATTACTGGTGCCAGGCATTTTGTGAAGAACCTGGGCGCAGTAGATAAGTCAAAGGGCAGTGCAGAGAATTGGTAATGCTTTGAGCCAGCTATGAATCGGATCTTCTGCAAGATTGTCTGATTGGGACATGCAGGTATGCCTCCTTGATGTCCAAAGTAACTAGCCAAGCCTTCTTGCCCAGCATGGGTAGAAGTTGCTGCAGTGTTAACATTCTGAACTTTGGAACATCCAGGAAAGTATTTAGGGTTGACAAGTCCAGTATTGGTCTCCAGGCTTTGTCCTTTCTGGGTATCAAGAAAAGTCTTGAGTAAAATCCTTGTCCCTGTTCTTGCTGTGGTACTCTTTGAATAGCTCCCATGTCCATGAGAGCAGCAATTTCCTTTTGTGCCTCTGTCCATTGGTTTTGTGGCAGGTCCGGCATACCTTTTGATTTTGGAAGGGTGTGAAAGTGGAATCTGTAACCCTGATAAACTACATTCAGTACCCATTTGTCCTGGATGATTATGTGCCAATTTTGTGCGAAAAGTGCCAGCTTTCCCCCTAGGGGTGCTGCCAAAAGGTAAGTGCTTGGCCTTTGTACAGGAAAGTCATTGGGACTGTTTCCTATAAGGTTATGATTTGTCTTCTCCTTTGGGGGCAGAAGCATCCCATTGTTTAGGTCTGTAGGAGCCTTGGGGCTGAGATCTGCCTCTTTGTGGCCTGTCTGACACCTGAAAGGACCAATTTTTGAAGGCCAGTTTCTACTAAACCTAGATGGTTGAACCTGTAAGAAATCCTTTACTGTCTGCATAGATTTTGCTTCATCCTCCATTTTCTCCAACACCTCTTCTGCCTTAACACCAAACAAAGTATCGTGCTGTAGTGGAGTATCCAGTAATTTTACTTTAACATGTTCAGGTAAACTTTGTTCTTTCAACCAAGCATGCCTTTGAATGACAGAGTCTGTAACTGCGGCTCTGCAAGAAGCCTCTAATGAATCAAAACCACATTGCAGAGTATGCTTTCCCACTTGTTCAGCTGCATACAATAATTCCTGCATTTCCTTATTGTCAGGACTTTCTGAATTTGTAAGCATTTTCTGTTTTAACAAAGACATGAGGTACTGTTGATATTTAAGCATGTGAAACTGGCAGTTTAATGCCGTTACAGCTAAAGTAGCAGAAGTGTAAAATGTTTTCCCCCATCTATCCTGAGCTCTAGAATCCCTATCAGAGGGGACAGGGTTTTTTGCAGTGGAAGCCTTAACCCCTTTGGGACCCTGAGAAATTGTTTCTGGGTCAGCAGCAGGATTTTTATAAAGACATTTATGAGAGTCAGGGACCCTGTAATACCTGTCTGGCTTGACTGGTGCAGGGGGTAAAGAATCAGGAGACGGACTGGATTCAGAGAAAACATCATCAGCAATATCAAGCACAGGGGGGATAGCCAGGGCCCTGTGCTGGGGCAGTAAAAGAAAGTCTCTGAGCCTTTTCTTGGATTCTGAATAATCCTGGCAATTCCAGTGGAAATGCTCCCTCAGGGTGTGCAGCATTTTCCCAAAAGAATAATCCTCAGGTGGAGAGGCTGAAGGTATAGATTCTTCAGCATCAGAGTCCTCATAGGGAGGAAGAGAATAGCCCTGATCTGAAGAGGAATCAGAGGAAATAGAAACCCCTGGTCAGAGGAATCAGTCAGTGTCTTGCCTAGGCCTTTTGCAAGTTGGAGGATGGGAACCCTGATCAAAGTAATTAAGTCTTTGGCCATTTTAAGCATCTGTTTCTTTGGCATGGATGACTGTCCTGGAGAATGCTGTACTTGTTTCCTTGTCTTTAATGGTATCTTTGACTGTACCTTGGCTGCTGCAGAGGACTTAATAGTAAGCTGTGAAGGTCTGAAAACACCCTCAGAAGCCGATGCCTGCTCAGCAGCTCCAGACCCATCTGTGGGAATAGTTTCTGTAGGCCCAAATACCTTGAGTATCCAGTAGGCCTAGTTGTTTCCACATGGGAGTCGGACACGGCCTGTGGCTCTGAGGTAGCGGGTGTCAGGGGCTGAGAACAGGCGAACCGGTGACTGGCCTAGAAGAGGCTTCGTCGTCGGTTTTGGACCTCGGATGTCTGTCCTTTTCCTTGTCTTTGCGTTTTTTATGAATTCCGATCGTCGGTTGTTCCGAAGGCATTATATAGTTAAACCTTTGGCCAAAATAATGTAAAGCAAAATCAAACCGACATTTAATAATGCGTTTGTTGAATCTAGCACAAAACCGACAACTAGTAACGTCGTGGTCAGGGCCTAGGCAAGGAATACAGTAAGAGTGAAAGTCCTTATGAGGTATTTGCTTCCCACAAGAAATACAGTTGTTAACTTTTACTGACATCGGTCTGGAACAAGAAAAAGTTTCCCCAATGGGGTACTTCGCTTTATTGAAGACTTCGGTTCTGAAACTATTTCGAAAATCTCAGGAGTCGGCCGACCAGCACTTGCGAACTGCTTTTGCTTTGGGCACCGCTCAGCAAGAAAGACTGAAGAAAATGGTGTCGGTTGCATCTTTTATACCCCTGGCGCACTGACGTCAGGGAAGAGGCAACAGCAACCGACGCCGGACCTAGACTTTGGAACTCGGGGCGACTGCGGGTAGCCTGCCAGCAGGATAACCCAAGTGTAATGACTGCAACAGTGAAACACGATGAACATCTGATAGTGCAGGAAGCCTGCTTTGAAGCGTAGGTATCTTCTGTAAGATTCCCTGATTGGGATGTGCAGGTAGGCTTCCTTTAAATCCAGTGTTGTCAACCAGGCATCCTTGCCTAGCATAGGAAGCAATTGGTGAAGAGTTAGCATCTTGAATTTTGGATCACCAAAAAAGTGTTTAGGATGGAGAGATCCACAATAGGATGCCAGGAGTTGTCTTTTCTGGGCACCATGAAGAGACTTGAGTAAAAACCTTTTCCCCTTTCCACTTCTGGGACAGTTTGAATAGCCCTTATACTTAAGAGAGAGAGAGAACTTGCTTTTGAGCCTCTGCCCACTGATTTGGGGGTAGATCTGGCCAACCGTTTGGGGTTGGTAAAGTGTGGAAGTGGAACCTGTATCCTTGGGAAATTATATTTAAAACCAACTTGTCCTGGGTAATGAGTTCCCAGTTTTTTGCTTGCAAAGCAATCTTTCCCCCTAAAGAAGCAGTCAGTTGAGAAGGGCTTAGAAGTTTTAAAGTTAAGTCATTGAGACAGTTTACCATGGGGGGAGTCTTACTACTCTCTGCTTTGGAAGTGGGAGCCCCCCACTGCTTAGTCCTGTGTGTACCTTGGGACTGAAGCCTGGGTGTTCTGCTGGTTCTGAGTTTGGACTGAGAAGGCCTGGAAGAGGCAGGAAAGGACCAATTCTTAGAGGGCCATTGCCTACTAAATCTTGGAGGCTGTACTTGCAGGAAATATTTAACAGTTTGCATAAATTTATCTTTTTCCTCCATCTTTTTAAGTACTACTTCTGTTTTGTTGCCAAAAAGGTGGTCCTGGTTTAAGGGAGCATCCAGCAATTTAGCTTTAACATGATCTGGCAAAGATTGCTCCTTAAGCCAAGCATGCCTTCCAAGTACGGACCCAGTGACAGCAGCCCTGCAAGATGCCTCTAGTGAATCAAAACCACATTACAAAGTATGTTTTCCAACTTGTTGAGCAGAATGCATTAAACCCTGTAAATCCTTATTTTCAGCACAGTCACGAATCAACATAATTTTCTATTTAAGCAATCCAATAATATGCTGCTGATACTTTAACATATGAAATTAGCAGTTTAAGGCCCTAATGGCCAAGGATGCAGAAGTGTATACTGTCTTACCCCATCTAGCCAGTGCCCTGGAATCTCTATCAGAGGGGGTAGGATTTTTGGCAGTAGTAGCCTTAATGCCCTTGGGTCCCTGTGAAATGGTCTCAGGATCCGCAGTAGGATTTTTAATGAGGAACTTGTGAGAGTCAGGAACCCTGTAATATCTATCTGGTTTTCTAGGAGCAGGAGATAAGGAGTCAGGGGCCAAGCTAGATTCAGAAAAGGCATCATCAACAATGTCCAGTACAGGGGGAATAGCTAAAGGCCTGTGTTGGGGTAGGAGTAAGAAATCCCTAAGCCTCTTTTTAGAATCAGAGTAATCCTAGCTTTCCCAGCGGAAATGCTCCCTAAGAGTATGCAGGGTTTCACCAAAAGAGAAATCCTCTGGAGGGGAAGCAGAGGGAATAGAGTCCTCTGCATCAGAATCCTCATAGGTAGATAAGGGTAAATCCTAGTCAACAGAGGAAACAGAAATTTCAGAATTCTGATCAGAAGAATCATACACAAATTCAGTCCTAGGTCTCAGAGAGGGAAGGTTAGCTTCCCCTGATTAAAGTAATAAGGTCTTCAGCCATTCTTATCATTTGTTTTTTTGGCATAGAGGTCTGACCATGCGGTCTGGGCATCGGTTTTCTAAGCATGGATCACGTTTTAGGCCTTGAAGAAGAAGATGGTGTCGGTTTAATATGCAAGTCAGAAGGCCTGAATATACCCTCAGAAGCTGGTGCCTGCACAGCGGCTCCGGACCCATTCAAAGTAGAGACATCCACAGGTTCCACAGTTGAAGCATCTTGCGGCATACTGGACTCTGAATGGGTCTAAGTAAAGCCCTGTGAATCTGAAGTAGCGGGTATCAGGGGTTGCGAAAGTGCCTCACTGAGTACCGGAGAACTGGTGACTAGCTTAGGAGAAGTGTCGTCGGCAGCTTTGGACCTAGGAGGCCTGTCTCTGTCTTTATCTTTGCATTTTTTCAGAATGTCAGTAGTTGGTTGGCTTACCAAAGCCATATCTGGGTAATTGATCCAAGTACCAAAATATTTAGAAGCGTAAATATACCGATGAACAGTTCGTTGTTTAAATAAGGCACAAAACCGACAGTGAGATATGTCGTGGTCAGGGCCTAGGCAAGGAATATAGTACGAATGAAAATCTTTATGAGGTATTTGCTTTCCACAAGAAGTACAATTATTGACTTTTACTGACATCAGTTTAAAGCAAGAAAAAGTTTCCCCAATGGGATACTTAGCTTTAGTTGAATATGTCAGTTCTGAAACTCGAAAACAAAAATTTCAGGAGTCGGCTGACCGGCACTTGCGAAATGCTTTTGCTTTAGGCACCGCACGGCAAGAAAGACTGATGTAATGGTGACGGCTGCATGCTTTATACCCCCTGACTACTTGACGTCATGGAAGATGAGACAGCAACCGATGCAGGACCCAAGACTTTGATAATCTGGTCGACTGAGGGCTACTGCAAGCAGATAACCCAAATGTGATGACTGCAATAGTGAAACACAAACATCTTCGTAATGACAGGCATACCTGAATAAAAACAGCGCAAAGAAAAGTTAAACTAAAGTAACTACAGTTTTACTTAACTTAAAAACACTGAACTGGAGAAAAGACAATATAATACCTGTACGAAAAAAGGATCCTGCATTTTTATATATGAACCAAGTCTGAAGACACAAAAAGAAAAACAATCAACTAATCCTTTGTTTGCAACATACTTCACAGCCTGAACTTGCCAGACAAGATGTTTTGATAATCTCTAAATTCTCCATATGCCACAGAGATGCTTTTAGTCTAATAAACTGTATTTATATCAGCCACTTATCTAATCACCAGACCAAATTTTAATGGCCTGCTATGATCATAAATAAGAATAAAACAACAAAGGTCTGGGTACATCTTTATTTCATAACATCCTAGTTCCTCGATCAAAAGTCTTCCAGAGAGTAAAAAACACAAAACAAGACAAACACATTATATAAAAACTAATACCAATAAAATCATTAAAACAAATGTACACTTCATCTCATGATTTAGACCCAAAGTTCTTAAAGTGTCAAACTTCAAAATGTAAATAGCTTCCTTTTGTCTTAAGGTAAATCTTTGGATTTTTTTATCATAATAGGTTACTAGGCTATTGGCCCACAAGGCCTCTACAAGCTTAGCCATGTTATACCCTTGTTCCCTTATGGACTAAATCTAAAATCAGCACCAGCTGCCCCTGTCTAAGAGGGACATAGGTGAAACTGCCAGTACAAATTTACAGTTTCCCATCCAATTGTCCAGGTTACTCTTAAAAAGGGTTATTGAGGAGCTCTGTTTTACATGAATTGGGAGTTTGTTCCAGGGGTGTGGCAACCTCTGGGAGACATATTTGTCTCTCCAGCATACCCTGTTAATATTGCAGGCTACGGTAAGAACCCTAGAGTGAGTGACATGTGCAGCTGCTTCATCAAGGAAGGGTCCGAGACTGTTCTGTAGGCCAGGCACAAGTTGCCTCTAAGCAGTCTATACAATGTTGAGTAAAGTGATAGGGCTTTTCAGTCTGTCTGTATACGTCATGTGTTACAGGCCCTGAATTTTCTTGGTGAGAGACCTCTGATGTCTCTCCAGTTGCTGCAGATGTCTGGTGTGGTACATACAGAAGGAAGCATTGTACTCCATTACTGGTCTGATGAGAGCAGAGTACAGGGGAGTATAACCTCCTTAGCTCAGGATGCTATACCCTTGCTTATGAGGTGTGCAACACAGGAGGCCTCCCTTACTACTGCGGACACCTGAAGATCAAAATTAAGGCTGCTATCAACTTGCGTTTTTAAATCTCTCACCATTGGGTTTGAACTTGGGGGATATTATTAACATTGTAATTAGCAGGGGTTTCTCCTTTGCCGAAGGGGATGATAACTTATTTTTTTGCATTTAGTTTAAGTCCGTGGCTTTGACACCAATCATTTGTCTTTGTAAGCTCATTTTGTATTATGTTAACATCTTTGGGGGATTCGATGACTGCACCCAATTTGCAGTCATCAGCAGATCTAAGCCAATAGCCATCTATTTTCTCCTGGACTTCTGAAAAATAGATACCAAACAGTAAGGGGCCTAGCACAGATCCCTGTAGGACACCACTGGTAACAGGATCTGCTAGTAGAGTTGGCATCCCCAATTTTGACTGCATGTGTTCTGTTTGTGAGCCAGTTAACAACCCCTTCTAGTGACATAAGGGTTAATGCCCAGCTGGGTGAGTTTCTCAATGTTTCCTGAGTGAGGTATTGTGTCAAAGGTATTGGCTAGGTCGAAACAGGCAATGTTAACTGTTTTGCCTTCATCCATTCATCCAGGGCCTTGGTGACACTCTAGAAGAAATCCACCAGGTTTAGCAGCCAAAATCTGCCCTTACCAAAGCCAAACAGGGTCGGCTCAAAAGTTTGAAGGTCACCAATATCCTTGTTGATAAGATCCATGATGCTTGCTGTGACAGTGTGAGGTGCTGCCAACTATGCCAGGAGAAGCAGGGCAGTGGATGTGCAACATACAACAGCAAGCTAGCTGGAGTTTAGCAAAGAATTATATGTTATCTGAATATCAAACTGATTTGTACAGATGATTGTGTTGAAAATGTATTTGTAAAGTTGCTTGTGTTAACAATGTATCAACAGTGTGTCCTATCTTAGCAAGCTCTATATGGGTGTATTATCGACACACACGTGCTAAAGCCTAGCAGCTTCTAGTCAAGAGGGTAGCATGGGAACCAAAAGTCAGATGACCAGATATCATGCTGTAATCCATCACTAAAATGATACTTTAATACTGGATGAGACTGAAGTGTCAGAGCACTCAGTTTTTGGAACTTGACAAGGAAAGACCCCTCGCCTACTTCATCTTGCCCTGACCTAGTAAGTGAACCAAGGAATTTTAGATCAGTCAGGAAAATATTGTGAGATTAGTTAAGTATGGTTTACTGTATCTGTGTGAATCTGTCTGTTATTTTAATACATCCTGTGATTGAAATTCTGGTGTTTATTGTAAATAGACATTTAGTATTTTCATGTTCTTATATTATTATTAAATATATTTAAACGTATTGTGACTGGTCCTTTAGAGAATATTTTAAACTTTGAGAGGACTTGTATCAATTTGGTGACACTGTGGCCACTCCTGAAAGCCTCACTGCATTGGTCAAACACTATCATTTTATTAATATTAATTTCACTCAGTATAATTGGGTACCCTTGTAAGAGCCTTAGAGTAGCTGGCTTTGGAGTGTCTGGTGGCAGTAACCACATTATAGTTTGGGCAGAAGGGGTCATAGCTAGTAAATCTGTGTGCCAGCCTTTCCCAGGTGTGCGTGTGTGTGTGTGTGTGTGTGTGTGTGTGTGTGTGTGTGTGTGTGTGTGTGTGTGTGTGTGTGTGTGTGTGTGTGTAACCAAATCTCAAAGTGTGTGTGTGTGTGTGTGTGTGTGTGTGTGTGTGTGTGTGCTTACAGCAGGGACATGAAGAACTGGTTTCACAGAGAGAGAGAGTGGTGGAGGAATTGGCTTGGACAATCGGGTGAGGACTCAGCTCTACAGCTGTGCCAGTGGGAAGTCTTATTGTGGATCTGGAGAGAGGTGGAAAACCAGCCCCTCGGCCTGCATGTGTCCCTGTGTGCTCTTAAGGGAAACTGTGCTTGATGCGGAGAGCTGCATCTGGAAATACTGTGGAAATACTGGCTGTATCCATTTTTGTTCCAAGTGAACGTCCCTCTCCAGTGTCAGTAGTAAGGATTCAGGCTCCCAGATTACTGGCCTAGAGTGGGGATGTCACACTTGTCTCCATGGCCTTGCAGATAAGGCTGGTTAGGCTTATGAGTCTATAGATCCCGGGGTTGGTTGAGGGACTCCCTTATGCAAGGGGATTATGGTTGCTGTTTTCAACTCAGCTGGGACAAAGCCAGTACTTAAGACTGAGATTGAAGAGCATGCTCAGCACTTCCGCTAACTCCTGATTTAGACCATTTAATAAGCAGTCTGGGATGTTGTCTGGTCACATAAAGGCTGTGTTTTTCGCTTTGGAGTGCACAGCTATGGCCTGCTTTCTGGAGATACTAGGGAGAGTACTGGTGTTATGGGGTATGACTTGTGGAGACGGTGGGGGGGGTGAAGTTTTCACCAAACCTGTCTGCTAGCAGGTCGACGATGTCCTCAAGTTCAGTAAAAGTGGTACCATCCACAACCGGTTCAGCACAAAGCTCGGCCTTCCATTTTACATTTCTGACATAGCTAAAGAATGCTTTGTAATTTACCTTAGCTGCTTCGTAATTAGCTTAAAGGACTTTACAAGATGTCTAATCTGCTTGTTTATGCTTTGGAGGGTGTTGTTCCTTTGCTGGGACTGTTCAAACTTGTTTTTTGACAGCAGTTTCTTTCTCTTATTATATAACATATTTATGTTGGATGCCTACCAGTGTGGCTTATTTTTTTGTGAGGATATTGAGTTGATCTGTTCCGGTACAGCCGTGTCTAACATTTATATAGGTGTTTTTACAGGACATCTGAGTACACCTCAGTATAGGAGTCATTGCTGTCAGTGTTGGCAGGGGGTCTGAAACTACTCGTGCTTGGCAGGGGGTCTGAAACTACTCATGCCTTTACTCAGTATGCTATAGTTTGCTTTGGAGAAAGTTTTTAACCTTTTAGCTCCTGAGGGTGGGTCAGGCACGATTGTTACTTCAAATGAAACAGATTTATTACTGGACTACCAGGGAGGGCCCCACTCATAGGGTGATGCAGCGATCCCCCATGTTGGTAAGCACTGTGTCAAGGATGCTTAAGCCCCTTGTGGGGGTGCTGAACCTTTGGGCAAGCACATAGAAGGATACTGAAAGTCATCCCATGACCAGGGTATTTGGATGTACTGAGAGTGACTCAAATAGATCCAGGTAGGTTGTGTGTTTTTTGTGGTTTATGGTGGGGGACCTATAGCTAACAATGAAGTGGAGGGGGGGGTCTTTCCTACAGTTAGACTCGGAGTAACTCTAGATAGTCATACTGTTTAACCAGTCTACAGGTGTACACGTCTTAAATGATGATGGATCCTCCTCCTCCTCCCTTGATTTTTTTCATGTTCGTTGTGCGGTCTGAATGTATGGAAGGCATTGTAGCCCTGCATGGTCAGGGTATCCCTGAGGCCTTAATCCATGTCTCTCTGACTGTGCAGACATCAGCATCTCCCAAGGTGAGAGGTGCTTCAAGTGAGTGCAATTTCTAATTTAGACTCCTAGCAATAAGCAGCATAACCCTCAGTTTGTTTCTGGTAGATATTTTTACATCAGGAATTTTGTTCTTATGACATTGCCTAAAAAAAGCACTATGGGGGAGGCATGTACCTTTGCCAGCAACATAAAACCTAGAGGCAACAGGTGAAGACCAACTCTGGCAAAGCAACATGGTCTGTCAACTATAGCATCCCAGGCTGTCAGATACTGGATCTCCGGGTTCCTATTAGAACCACAAATGCCTGAAATTTCGAATGGCATATGGTCGACACCATATGATCGAAATTTCAAGCGTTTGAAGGTTAAACGTAATGGCGCCGTTTGGTGCAGAATATGAGAATTTCCCTTTTCTGCATTGAAATGCAATTTTGGAGTTGATATATTTAAGTAGGTGGGGTGCAGGGGGGCTTGCCCCCAATTCTGCACCGTTAAGGTAAGTTTATTTTTTTAATGATATATTCAAACTTTTAAACTTCGATCATATGTTGTCGAACATATGGGATTCGAAGTTTAGAAAGTTTGAATATATAATATAGACCCTAGATCTCCCTGCATTAATACTAGAAGCTAAGCCAATTTTTGAAGTCAGTCGTTTTTTGTGTATTGTGGCATCATCCTTGGTAAGGGAAGAATGTTGCTTAGGGCTAGGGGCATACCTGCTTGGGACACTGTGTGAAAGCTCCATCATGTCTCTCTTCATATAGTCCAGTGAGGTACGTCTCAACTCATTCTCTCCAACATGGACTATGAAAGTGTCATAACAGTACTTGTTACTGACAGACTTGCGTGCATGCGTGACTTGGCAGATTCTGGCACCAAACAGGCAGCTGACTGTGATCTTCTCTCCTTGTCCAGCCTAGTGAGGGGAATATCTGTGCGTCTCACTATGGAGTCACCTATGACCAAGACATTTGGTTTAGATGAGTTCTGCCTTAGGGGCTTATTGGGTGAGACACTGATGTGCAGAAAGTTTGCGCTTGGAGGTCTCTGCTGTTTTGGTATATTTCTAGTGAGTACTTCCCCATAGGTAGGTTTGTGTGTTGTGTGCTTGGTATGTGTGGGAGGTGGTGTGCGGGTGTGGGCAACCTGCCTGGTATTTGGTTTATTGTTACATGAGAGAGAGAGCATTGAGTCCAGATTCATAGTATAGATACATCTCTCACATATTGTATTTGCATGTTTTGGGAGTAGTAGGTTGCTATTTACCTGAAACAATTGCTACATTGCCTCAGGATGCCCATGTCAATCAGGCTGGCTCGAGAAACAGTAGGAAACTGACCATCCATTATGCCAGGTGTATTCTGTAATAAGTGGAGGGTGGGCTAGATGGACTAGATTCTGTTGTAGAACTAGCAAACTCAGCTAATCTATGGGAGGATTAGAAGTAGAAACCTGCGCCGGCACCTCAAAAAACACAGCTGTGTTGCGCTCTGGGCAGCAGCACACAACTGTGTTGCGCACTGAGAAGCAGGGAAGCTTAGGAGAGTTCCCTAGCAGTTATCTAGGGAAAATGTGACTTTTCGAGCATTTGCATCTATACAAAATATGCTGTGTTTAAATATCAGCTAAGTAAAACAGTTTTCAAACAATCCAGCAATCAGGAAAGCCCAAGACTGAAACTTGTTCCAACAATCCCAAAATCAGATGGGTCCTTGACTACACTCCTTCTGCCACAAGGCTGCAGGAGGGCCCTGGCCCTCTTAATGTAAGATGGCTGGCTTTACTGCTCAGAAAATGCCAAACAGTCTAGACTCAGCAAGTCTGAATCTAGCCTATGTTACAAATTGTTCAAGTACTGTAAATAGGCAGTGGAGAAAACAATAAAAACAGTTTAAAGTAGGCACCACCATCCCAATTAATTTGTTACAAGACAGTACATTTAAAAGAAAACACATCATTATTATTTAGCATGCATAAAATGCTCAGCCAGAGGATTCTCAGTTTAAGTTGTACATTACTAAGAAGTTTTTGCATTCTTGATTTAAATATTCTTGTAGTTTCCACTATATGGAACAAGTTACAACTACAACAAGTAGCATGTATGACGCCTTTTTGAAACGCAGTTAAATGTCCCTTTAACAGTAAAAAAAAAATCACTTATTTTATGGAATGGAGACGCAAATTGACATGTGTTACAATGTCCACAAGGAAGCATACCACCTATCATTTAAAACTTTATTTTTTAAAGTAATTTCATGCCTCTTAAAGTTATTGTATACTACATAATCTGAAATATTTAAGCCTCAAGTGAAAGATACCTTTGGGCAGCTTTACAAACTTTCGAATACAAAACATTAAACTACCTTCAAAACCCAAATGTATCACAAACATAACCAGTAAAAAAAAAAAAAAAAAAAAAGTGAAAAATGCCTACCTGTCATCACTCAAAATTTCTCTGTCATCAGGGCTATGGTTATCTGCAATTTTAGAAGACGTAATCACTTCCACAACCTACAAAACAATGATGTGATATGACATTGTCAGTCACTATCACAATGAAAAAAGAATACGTAAATTCTGGCAAACCACACATGACATGGTACATGTTCAAATTCTGCTCCTTACAACACTGTAAACAGACACTGAATATGTTCAAACCACATTTGTAAGAACTAGCTAAACAAAATGTATTTCACCTATTGAAACAACCACTATTAGTTACACTTGTGCATATGTAATAAAGCAAGAGCAGTGGAAAATATTTAAGCACCTTGCAATCCAACTAATACCACATCAACAGAATATGCAAAGATAACAGACACATTCTACTTAAACAGTAAACAAGTCTTACAGGTGACATAGGGTCCAATGGAGAGATGAAAAACAAGCAAAGGAGAGGAGTAGTGCTGAAAATGAATTCATCCTCAAGTCTTGGTGAGTACCTTCACGAGGTGGACCCTGTTTTTACAAAATCTCACCAAGGCGACAGTGATATATAGCATACATCATGAACAGAAGTAGGTCAAAAATTAAAACAGATAGCTTGATGCACAAGATCCAGGATAAAAAAAAAGTGCCCAATCCTGGTAGGCGCACTGGTGCTAGGACTGGAAAAATTTGTGTAGAATCCTTAAAATACAGAAGCATTCCTACAACAGGGCAGGCAAGGCCCAGGGGGAGGATGCCCCCCCCCCCCCATTGTACAAGGAAGCAGCAGTCTACAAAAAAAATCACAAAACGTGATAGGCTAAAGAAGAGCCATAAAGACGACAGAGTGAACTATTGAGGATAAGAAAAAATGATGTATTGTTATTATTATGCACTACTATTATGCAAAAAGCCCAGAATTTCCAGACACAAGATATACAAAACTATTAAAAGAGAAATTAGAGGAAAGAAAAACGTGAAAAACAGTATATAGATTAAGAAATGTTGATCTGTTTGGAAAAAGAAGCATCTGAGGAAGTGCAGAAATATAAACAACAAAACCTAGAGACATTTGAAAAAAATATAAAAAAGATATACGGACATGGGAAAGAAACAGAGACTTGATATGGTGTGATATTTATGCAAATAAGAAATCGTAAAATATAAAGATATTCAAATAGAAATACAGGCAAAGGCATCCGGATATGGACAATTTTCAAATAAAAAAAAATATCACAAAGGTGGAATGTAGAAAAGAATATTAGTAAAGTAGAAGCTAAAAAACTAGAAGTTGAAGTTATGGAGGGCCTGCGAAGTGAAGGATTTGGTGTAGAAGGTCTAACACAGGTTACATCTTACATCACAGCATGATGGAATCACCCCCCAAAGTAAGGAGAAACAGGAAGACCAGGAAACATCTGAAGAAGAAATATGGACATGAGAAAGAAAAAGATATAATATGGTGTAATATTTATGCAAGGGAGAAAGCAAAACTAACCAATACAAAAAGAGCAGCACCAAAGATATCTGAAGAGAAGCACTGGCAAAGGAATCCAGACATGGAAAACCTACAATACAAAAAAATAAGACAAAGAGGAAAAGTAGAAAAGATTAGTAATGGAGAAGTTAAAGAAATAGAAACTGAGGTTATGGAGTACCTGCAAAGTGAAGGATTCAGTGTAGAAAATCGAATGCAGAAAGCACCACAACAGGAGAGAGCCATGGATATCCAAATTAAGGGGAAACCAGTTTCACAGGAAGTAACTGATCAGGTGCCTTATCAAGATATTTTGGAGCCTTCTACAAGAAACCAGTATGAATGTTCACTTGAAGCTAGACAGCAAGGAAAGGAACGGGAAACTGGAAACTCTGATGCAGTCAATGTTGAAAGGAACAGGAAACTGGAAACTCTGATGCAGTCAATGTTGAGGAGTGATAAGCCAGTGAGTTCCCATATGACACAGCAACAGATGGCACAGGATGAGATTGAAAAAAATGTGCCACAGGAAGATGCCACAGAACCTTCTACAGAATGCCCACAGGAACTGGAAAACAAGGGATGTGTCCTCAGTTTGGAAGAAAATGAGCTAAGAGAAGAGTTGCTTTACTTAATAGACATGGACAGATATATTAAGATCAATGAGAGAAATACAGTACAGAAGATCAGTAAAACCCAAAAAGTCAGAAGTCTGATAAAACAAATGAACACAGTAATTAGGACTGTCCATAGAGATCCATGCGATATAACAGAAGTAAACAGGATATATTACTGTGCAGCCAAATTAATAACTGATAAAGTTCTACCACAGGAACACTGGGTAGTGAGGGAAAGGAAGGGAAGAAATTGAATACCATCACAGAAGTACCAAACAGAGAAAACTACAAAGGCAAGAAGTGTCACTCTTCGAAGCCTACAATAGAGGGGAATAGATCAACAAAAATACTAAGATAGATAGGTGTGATTAAAGCAATGCACAGTATTAGAACAGACCATGCACTATCACAAATAAACTAAAAATTTCAGCATAGGCGGACAGTCTCAGAAGATACACAGATAAATATAAAGGAAAGATACACAATATGCAAATTCATTGATGACTCAAAAAAGTTTTATAGAGAACTGGAAAATAAGGTAAAAGGAATTGAAAGACCGCCAAAAAAGAGGAAGTAGATACATTTTGGAGAAGTATCTATGAAGATCCTGTGGAACATAAAAAAGATGCTAAATGGATAGAAGTAGTAAAAGAAAGAAAAAGAAGCTTACAGTTGCAGGATATGAAATGGGATGAAGTAACAGCCAGAGAGACTGAGAAAAAGTTAAGCAAAGCCTCTAACTGGAAAACCCTAGACCCAGGCGCAGTACATAACTTTTGGTTAAAAGTATTAACATCTTTGCATGAGGATTTAGCCATGAGCAAGAACTACTTATATGTGCACCCCCGAAGAGACACCAACCTGTCTAACAGGCAAAACAATGCTCCTTCTTAAGAGTGCACCTGCAAGCTACCCTAAAAATTATAGACCAATAACTTGCCTTCCGACGACGTATAAACTATACATGGGAATTGATGTTGACAGAGTTTACAGTAATTTAGCAGAAAACTCAATTATGGCAGTAGAGCAAAAGGAAAATAAAAGAAAGTCATACGGAACAAAGGATCAGTTGTTGTTAAATAAAGTCATACTGGAGAACTGTAAAAAGGGGAAGTATGGCATGGCCCAACTACAAAAAAAGCATTTGATAGCATCCCACATTCATGGATAAAAAGAGTTCTTAAAAATGTATAAGATGCACCCTGTACTGATTGACTACATCACAGTGACCATGAAATAGTGGCAGACCACTTTGCAATTAAGCCATGATAAAGGACAGTCATCATTCCAGCGATAAAAATTCAAAGGGGGATACTCCAGGGTGACTCACTGTCACTGTTGCTATTCTACCTTGCCATCAACCTGTTTACTTAACAACTTAGGCCATAGCTACAATTTGGCTCCTAAAAAACAGCAAAGTGTAAAGACTTCTCATCTTCTCTTTATCAATCATTTAAAACTGTATAGTTCAGCAGATAAGGAACTGAAAGCAGAGCTGCAGGTGTCAAATCTTTTTCGGATGACATAAGAATTTCATTTGGCCTTGATAAGTGAGCAAAAGCAACCTTTGAAGCAGGAAAACTGCAGCACCAGGAAAAAAAGAAGTTATGTACTCACCATAAAGTACAGTTGTGTACCTACTATAAATGTAGATGTTAGAGTGTATTCACTGTTGCAGTCATTACTCTTGGGTTATCCTGCTGGCAGGCTACCCTCAGTTGGCCAGAATTCCAAAGTCTAGGTCTAGCGTCGGTTGCTGTCGCCTCCTCCCTGACGTCAGTGCGCCATGGGTTTAAAAGACGCAGCCAACACCATTTTCTTCAGTTTTTCTTGCCCCAGATGTCAGGTGCCCCCAAATTGGTAGGCTGAAAAATATGCCAATAAAAATGCATGCACAAAAATAACATTTTCTTCATCTACAAACAAATACACCAAATAGGTTGTGTAGGATAGAGAAGTGCAGATAAGTCCCAGCAAGGAAAATAGGGATGGAGGGAGGGTAACCTGGACTGCAACAGTGAATACACTCGAACATCTACATTTATGGTAGGTACACAACTGTACTGTGTTCATCGTGTTTCACTGTTGCAGTCATTACTCTTGGGTTGAATTCCAAAGCTGAGGATTGGTGGCTGGGCTAAATAGGATTAGGAGAGGCTATGAGGCCCTGCAGAACTGCAGTGGCAAAGCCTGCTCTGGACTTTAAAGCGGTAAATGGTAGCGCTTTGTGAAGGTGTGCACTGAACTCCAAATTGAAGCCTCTAAGATATCTTTGGTTGGTACTCCTCTGAGGAAGGCTGCTGCTCTGGTGGAATGAGGCCTAATGCCCTTAGGCACTGATTTGCCATGTTTAAAATAGCAGAAGTGGATGCAATGGCCTATCCATTTAGAAATAGCCTGTTTTGAGACTGCCTTTCCTTGTGATCCTGCAGCATATGACACTAAAAGTTGCTCAGTCTTTCTGAAAGCTTATAGTTCTGTCCAAGTAGAAGCGTAACTGCCTGTGTTTGTCCAAAGAATGCAGAATTTTCTCACCCTTGTTCTGTGGATTTGGATAAAAGGTAGGCAAGTGAATGGTTTGATTGAGGGCCACACTGGACACCACCTTAGGCATAAATGTAGGGTTTGTCCTCAGAGAAACCCTGTCTGGATGAAAATTGATGAAAGGCTCCACAGCCATTAGTGCTTGTAACTCCGAGACTCGCCTTGTAGAGGTTATAGCTAGGAGCAGAGCTGTTTTCCAGGATAAGAATTTTATATCTGCTGTTGATGCTGGCTCGAAATGAGGCAGTGTGAGTTTTTCCAAAACATAATTGAGGTCCCAGGCCGGGACTGGTGCTCTCCTTGGAGGCCTAATGTTTTTGGTCCCTCTGAGGTACTGCCTTATTAAAGGATGAGAAAAGATAGGTGGGTTCTGTATTGTAGTGGGCTGAAATGGCAGAGGCATAAATCTTAACTGATGAGAAAGAAAGGCCTTTGTTCAGCATCTCAGTTAGTTATTGTAAAATCTGAGGGATATTTGGTACACACGTATCAATGCCTTGTTCCTGGTTCCAAGCACAGAATCTCTTCCATTTTTCTGCATAAGATTTTCTGGTACTGGGCCTCCTGGCCTCCAAGATAACATCCATAACAGCTTTTGAAAGAGGTGTGTTCTGAATGGCTACATTATCAGCCATGCTGCCAGATTTAAGGTCCTGAGCTGGCTGTGCAAGATCTGATTGTTTTGTTGGGTCAGCAAGTGAGAAGTTTGAGGCAATATCCATGCTGGACCTTGAGACAAGCTTTTTAGGACTGGGTACCAGTGCTGGCGGGGCCAGTCTGGTGCAATCAGTATCATTTTTGGCTTCTCTTGTCTGACCTTTAGGAGTACCCTGGGAAGGAGAGGCAGTGGGGGAAAAGCATATACTGTTAGATTCTTCCAGCTGAAGGATAGGGTGTCCACTTTCCATGCTTGCTTGTGGTAAATCCTTGTGCAAAATCTCTGCAATTGGTAGTTGTGAGGGGAGGCAAATAGATCCATGTCTGGGCATCCCCATTTCCTTATTATCATGCTGAAGACTTGTGGATCCAGTTTCCATTCATGGGGATCCATGAGGTTTCTGCTTAGTTCGTCTGCCAGAGTATTTGTTTTTCCTGGCAGGAATTGTGCTTGCAGGTGAACTTGAAAAGCCAATGCTGTGTCCCATAAGGTCACTGCTTGTCTGTAGAGGGGGTAGGAATGTGTACCTCCCTGTTTGTTTATGTACCACATGACCACAGTGTTGTCTGTCTTTATCAGTAACTGTCCTGGGTGAAGCACGTCCTTGAAAGCTGTCAGGGCATTTTGAACAGCTAGCATCTCTTTTTGACTTGATGTGAAGATGCATCTGGTTTGCGGGCCATGTGCCCTGAATACATTTTCCTGACATATGGGCCCCCCAGGCATAATCTGATGCATCCGTTGTCAGTGTCTGTCTGGCTGTGGGTAAACTGAATGGCAGACCCCTGTTATGGTGACAGGCTTCTGCCCACCATCGAAACTCCTCTTGCAGGCAGGGAATGAGTGCAATTACTGTCTCCAGGCTGTGGCAATGCTGAGTCCAAACACTTTTTAGATACCATTGTAGTTTCCTCATATGCAGTCTGGCATATGGAATTAGTAGAATGCAGGATGCCATGAAACCCAAGGCCTGCATGATTTTCATTGCAGATAAGTGGGTTTTTGTTGCCAATTTCTTGAAGTAAGTAGTCAGTAGCTTTTGTTTGTCTGGCATGAGATAAGCCATCTGGGCAGTTGTATTTAAGCTTGCACCCAGGAATATTATCTCCTGAGAGGGCACTAGTTTTGATTTCATCTCGTTTACTGTGTACCCTAGGCCAATTAGTAATCTTTTTATAAACGCCAGATACTTTAAAAGTTGCTTGAATTAGGCAGTCATCCAAGTATGGATATATTTGAATTCCTTTTTGTCTGCAAAACACAATTACTGGTGCCGGGCATTTTGTGAAGACCCTGGGCACAGTAGATAAGCCAAAGGGCAGTGCAGAGAATTGGTAATGCATTGAGCCAGCTATGAATCTGAGGTATCTTCTGCAAGATTGCCTGATTGGGACATGCAGGTATGCCTCTTTTAGGTCCAAAGTTACGAGCCAAGCCTTCTTGCCCAGCATGGGCAGTAGCTGCTGTAGAGTCAACATCTTGAATTTTGGAACTTCCAGAAATGTATTTAGTATAGACAGGTCCAGTATTGGTCTCCAGGTTTTGTCCTTTCTGGGTACTAGGAAAAGTCTGGAGTAAAATCCTTGCCCCTG
Organism: Protopterus annectens; assembly: GCF_019279795.1. Lineage (NCBI taxonomy): Eukaryota > Metazoa > Chordata > Ceratodontiformes > Protopteridae > Protopterus > Protopterus annectens. The sequence goes on from NC_056728.1 coordinate 1,276,753,360, forward strand.
CTCTTGTTGTGGTACTTGCTGAGTGGCCCTCATGTCCATGAGGGCTGTAATTTGTTTTTGTGTCTCTGCCCATTGATTGTGTGGCAGGTCTGGTATACCTTTTGACCTTGGTAGAGTGTGAAAATGGAACCTGTAGCCTTGGGACACAATGTTCAGGACCCATTTGTCTTTGGTAATCATTTGAAAATTTGATGAAAAAAGTGCTAGTTTTCCCCCCAAGGGGGCTGCCAAAAGAAAAGTGCTTGGATCTGGTAGAGGAAAGTCATTGGGACTGTTTCCTGTAAGGCTGTGATTTGTCTTCTCCTCTTTTGGAGGTAGGAGCACCCCATTGTTTAGGCCTGTATGAGCCTTGGGGCTGAGATCTGCTTCTGGGACGCCTGTATCTGCCTCTTTGTGGTTTGTCTGACACTGGAAAGGACCAATTTTTAGAAGGCCAGTTCCTGCTAAACCTGGATGGCTGTACCTGTAAGAAATCCTTGACTGTCTGCATGGATTTTGCTTTATCCTCCATTTTTTTCAACACCTCTTCTGCATTAGTACCAAACAAAGTATCATGCTGTAATGGTGCATCTAATAACTTTGCTTTAACATGATCAGGCAGATTCTGTTCCTTTAACCAAGCATGCCTTCTAATAACAGAACCTGTAACAGCGGCCCTGCAAGAGGCCTCCAGTGAATCATAACCACATTGCAAAGTATGCTTTCCCACTTGTTCAGCTGCATGCAATAAATCCTGCAATTCCTTGTTCTCTGAACATTCAGTATTTGTCAACAATTTCTGTTTAAGCAGTGATATTAAATATTGCTGATATTTAAGCATGCAAAACTGACAATTTAAAGCCCTTACAGCCAGGGTAGCAGAAGTGTAGACTTTTTTCCCCCATCTGTCTAGAGCCCTAGAATCCCCATCAGAGGGGACAGGTTTTTTGCAGTGGAAGCTTTAACCCCTTTGGGACCCTAAGATATAGTTTCTGGGTCAGCAGTGGGGTTTTTATATAGGAATTTATGAGAATCCGGGACCCTGTAGTATCTGTCTGGCTTAGCAGGTGCAGGAGATAAAGAATCAGGGGACAGACCAGACTCTGAAAATACATCTACAATGTCTAGAACAGGAGGAATAGCAAGGGGTCTGTGCTGGGGAAGTAGCAGAAAGTATCCGAGCCTTTTCTTAGATTCAGAATAATCTTGGTTCTCCCAGTGGAAATGATCCCTCATGGTATGCAGGGTTTCCCCAAAAGAATAATCCTCAGGAGAGGCTGAAGGAATGGATTCTTCAGCATCAGAATCCTCATAGGGAAGCATGGAGTAATCCTGTTCAGAAGAGGAATCAGAGGAAATAGAAACCTGATCAGAAGAATCAAACTCTCTCTTGCCTAGGCCTCTTATCAGGAGGAGGATGGGAACCCCTGATCAAAGTAATTAGGTCTTCTGCCATTTTGAGCATCTGTTTTTTAGGCATGGAAGTCTGAGTAGGAAAATGCTGTACTTGTTTCTTTGTCTTTAGAGCTGCTTTAGTCTTTGTCTTTGAAGCTGAAGATGGCTTAATATATAGTTGTGTAGGTCTGAAGACAACCTCAGAAGCCGATGCCTGCTCAGCGGCTCCGGACCCATCTGAGGGAATGATTTCCGAGTGTCTAATACCGTGAGTATCCACAGGCCCAGTCGGCTCCACGTGGGAGTCAGAAGCGGCCTGTGGCTCTGAGGTAGCGGGTGCCAGGGGCTGCGAAAGCACCCCACCGAGAACAGGCGACTGGCCTAGCAGAGGCCTCATCGTCGGTTTTGGACCTCGGATGCCTATCCTTTTCCTTGTCCTTGCGTTTTTTGTAAACTCCAGTTGTCGGCTGGTCCGATGGCATTGTATAATTAAATCTTCGGCCAAAGTAATGAAATGCAAAATCGAACCAACGCTTAATAGTGCATTGGTTAAATCTAGCACAAAACCGACAGCTAGCTACGTTGTGATCAGGGCCTAGGTAAGGAATACAGTAAGAGTGAAAATCCTTATGAGGTATTTGCTTCCCACAAGAAATACAATTGTTAACTTTTTCTGACGTCGGTCCGGAGCAAGAAAAAAGTTTCCCCAATGGGGTACTTAGCTTTAATGAAGACTTCGGTTCTGAAATTCGGATTTGAAAATCTCAGGAGTCGGCCGACCGGCACTTGCGAACTGCTTTTGCTTCGGGCACCGCGCGGCAAGAAAGACTGAAGAAAATGGCATCGGCTGCATCTTTTATACCCCTGGTGCACTGACGTCAGGGAGGAGGCGACAGCAACCGATGCCGGACCTAGACTTTGGAATTCTGGCCGACTGAGGGTAGCCTGCCAGCAGGATAACCCAAGAGTAATGACTGCAACAGTGAAACATGATGAACATCGTTCCATGTTTGTAGTCCATCTCGCCCTTCATTCTTACATATGGGTTTGGAGCCAATCCTCGGCTCCGACTTGGCCTATTACAAAGCTCAAAGTCTCTTAGCTGGCTCGTGGCAAGGTAGGTATCTCATAGTGCACTAGTACAATCCCCAGATCTTGTTTGCTGCTAAACTATAGATAGACAGAACTAAGGTTATCCAGAAAGAACAACAATAATGAAAGGTCTCCACCCTACCAAGGTAACACTATCCTTTCTCCAGATCCTTCCAGGTCAGGGGTATGTGGGTGGGTTCGTAAGAATGAAGGGCAAGATGGACTACAAACATGGAACATTATGGTGAGTACATAACTTCTTTATGTTCTGTAGTCCTATCTCGCCTTCATTCTTACATATGGGACAGCGTCCCTAGCACCTTATTCTTGGGTGGCTCATGGGAAAATACTCTTGAGTACCGCGGAACCAAAGGAGGCTCTATCCCTTGAGGTCAGGTTCAATTTGTAATGAATGATGAAAGTATGAGGGGTAGCCCAAGTTGCTGCTGCACAAATACTGTCAATTGGAACTCTGGCTTGGAAGGCAGCAGATGTAGACTTGGATCGTGTAGAATGAGCCTTAATCTTGAACTGCAGAGTTTTTCCAGTGGAGAAGTAAATGAAGGAAATACAGATCGAAATCCAATTTGATAGAGTCACTTTAGAGACTGGCAAACCTAGTCTAGAATCAGAAAAGGATACAAACAATTGGTCTGACTTTCGGAGTTCCTTAGTCCTATGAAGGTAGAACTGTAACTGCCTGTGAACATCCAGTTGATGAAATTTGTATTCTGCTGCATTAGAATGATTAGGGAAAAACACAGATAATTCTATGGTTTGGTTCAAATTAGTGTGAGAGGAAACTTTAGGGATAAAGGAAGGATTTGTACAAAGAGAAACTCTATCTTTGTGGAAAATCAAAGAAGGAGGCTTAATAGACGGTGCTTGCAACTCTGATACTCGTCTAGCTGATGTGATGGCTACTAGAAACAAGGTCTTCCAAGACAGAAATTTCAATAGGCACAAATGAGCGGGTTCAAAGGGCGGTGAAGTTAGCTTGGAGAGAACAAAGTTTAGATCCCAGGGAGATACTGGTTCCTGAAAGGGGGATCTCAGCAAAGTAGCACCTTTAAGGAAGGTTTTACACAATCTGTGGGACATCAGGTTAGACTCATGTTGACCGAAATGAAAATTAGATATCCCTGCCAATTGGACCCTAATTGTGGCAACAGCAGATCCCTGATGGAAAAGTTCAGACAAAAATTCTAAAACCATAGGGATGGATGCAGTGTAAGGATCTACATTATTTTCTTCAGCCCAGATGGAAGACCTTCTCCATTTGCTACTGTATAACTTCCTAGTGGAAGGTTTATGCGAAGACGTGAGGATGTGGGTCACAGCAGGTGAAAAATCATGAAGCCTGACTAGGGATTGAATTGGAGCAGCCACGCTGTAAAGTTGTGGGTGTGGATGCAGGGGTGAAGGAAGCCCGATATGTGTACCAAGAGGTCTGGCACTGGTTCCAAAGTCCATGGATCATCTAGTAGATGAGGCCTGAGAAAGGGAAACCAAATCTGATGAGGGCAGTAAGGAGTGATGAGAATCATTTTGCTTCCCAATAGCTTCGCTTTCTGAATCACTTTGGATATGAGAGGAAAGGGAGGGAAAGCATAAAGGAGTCTCAGGGGCCAGTCATGAACAAGTGCGTCTCTCGGTGGCTCCACCAGAGGGGGGGATAAGGGAAAAATAGCTGCTGCATTTGGAATTGATTGGACTGGCGAAGAGATTGCAGCAAGGTTGTCCCCATTTGCGGAAATCTGTTCCGCTACTTCCTGATTCAGACACCACTCATGAGGCATCAAGATTGCCCTGCTGAGCTTGTCGGCTATCACACTGGTTGTCCCTGGGATGTGTGTTGCCACCAGAAAGCATTGGGAAGAAATTGCCCACTCCCAAACACGAAGGGCCTCTCAACAAAGGGGGCAAGATCTGGTTCCTCCTTGTTTGTTGAGATACCATATCACTGACATGTTGTCTGATTGGATAGCTATTGTCCCTATAGAAAGAAAGTCGTGAAGTGCTTGCAATGCTAGAAGCACTGCTCTCATCTCTAGGACACTGATATGCAGGTGAGCCTCATAATCTTGCCATGTGCCTTGGACAGTCCTGCCTGGATAATGCCCCCCCCCCATCTGTGAGGCATCCGTGGTCACAGTAGCAATGGGTTGGCGAGGAAGGAATGGAGTGCCTGTTGTTAGTTGGTCAGGTTGAATCCACCAACGAAGGTCCTTTTTTCAAGACTCTGTTATGATGATGTGGTGAGATAGAGGCAGTTGTTGAAAGGACCACTGAGAAGATAGAAGCCATTGGAGAACTCGCATATGGAATCTGGCTACAGGGACTAACGTTATGGTGAAGGCCATGGTTCCTAAGAGTTTTAGCACTGTTTTTGCCTTGACTTTCTGTAGAGGAAGTATACAGAGAATTTGTTGTCTGAGGTTCTGCACTCTTTCTGCAGGTAGACGAGTTAGCATGGCGACTGTGTCTATTTCTGCGCCTATAAAAGTCACAAATTGAGAGGGCGATAAGCAGACTTTTTCCAATTTACTGTAATCTCCAACTGGGAACAAAGCTAGATAGTGGAATCTCTGGTTTGTAGGGGTAGATGCCTGGTGGTGGTGGACAGAAACAATCATCCAGGTACGGAATCCTAGATGTCTCAACAGAGCTGTCACTACTGCCATACATTTGAACACCCTGGGGGCTGTGGTGAGACCAAATGGCAGAGCACAAAATTGGTAGTGACTGGCTCCCAGCCGGAAGCATGGCTCCTCGATGCTCTGTCCATTTATATATGGTAGTGCGCATCTTGGAGGTCTATGGAGCACATCCAATTGTCTTTCCCCTAACAGAGGGAGTATAGACTGCAGTGTCACCATCCGGAACATGGCCTTCTTTATGGATTCGCTTAGTTTGCTGAGGTCCAAGATGGGACTCCATTCCCCTATATGTTTTGGCAATAAAAAGAATCTGGAGTAAGTTCCGAATCCTGTCTGGTCTGTGGGGACGGTATGGATGACTCTCTTTGCAAGCAGCTTTTGCACTTCTACACTTGCTTGATCCCTGTGATTGGGTGGAACATTCGGGATTTTCTTGGGAGTGTGGGGTGGAAGAGGAAAGGGTATGGAGTAACTGCTGGTGATTATTCTTTGCACCCATTAGTCTTGGGTGATGTTTAGCCAGGCTTCTGGATACAAAGATAGGTGACCCCCGACTGGCTCCAGAGAAGCACAGCCTGGCCCCACATCAGGAGCGCCAGTAGGGATGGCCTCGAAATGAATCGCGGCCTCTCTAGTTTTGTGGACCCCCCCCCCACCTCTAGGGCATCTATCGTTAGCTCCTCCTCCTCTGCCTCTCAAGGAGTCACCTTGTGCATCAGGGAAAAATCTCTGGGACTTCTTGAACCACATCTTACCACCTCTCTGACCCTTCGGATATGGTCTAGAGGGGACGGTAAAATGTACTCCCACGGCACAGAGTGTTTTCCTTTCTTGTTCGCACCTGGTGAGTGTATCTTTTACCTTTGGTCCAAACAATGAAGAACAATCAAAGGGGGCATTGGTAAAGGTAGACTTGAATGGCGCTGCAAAATCACAAAAGCGCATCCAGGAGCGTCTCCTAAGGAAAACTCCTGAACCCGCTGCCCTGCTCGCTCCGTCGGCTGCAAAAGAGATAAGCCGCATGGAGGAGTTCACAATGGAATTTAAGGTGGACAACTGAGCAGACACCTTCTCAGGTACTCCTTCAGTAGATGTAGCTTGAAGAGCATCTCCTAGCTCCTTGAGGAGATCTCTTTGAAGCCTTGTAAAATGTGTTAGATAGTTCAGCAATCTGAGTGCGAAAGCCACTGAAGAAAAGATACACTTCCCATATCTATCCATTGTTTGAGACTTTTTATTCGACAGATGGACAGATGAAGAAGTGTCTGCTAGCTCTTTGTTAGTGGCTGCCGCCACTACCATGGCATCTACAGGCATGCCCTTGGACAAAAAATCTTTCTCTTTAGGGGCAGACAGAAATTTATTGGGTCTTCTGGGAACTGACTCCATGGCATCAGGAGTCTCCCACACCTTCCGACTAACCAGATCTAAAATTTCATGGAAAGGTGGAGACACCCACAAAGCAGAAGGTTGAGAACCCAAAGCATTCAGGTACACTGACTCCTCATCAGAAGGGGTGACAGTGGGCCAGCCACCTCTATGCTTAAGGATCTCTAAGATGTCTATAAAGGAGACATCAGAGGACGACTTGGGGGACACTTCTGACTCCTCAAGGTCAGTGTCTGAAGTAATGGACTCATCCGGTGAGTCTACATGCTTCCTCTTGCATGTCTTCTTCTGAGGGGGCTCCTCAGAAGGGTACTCTGGGGAGGTCTCGGGAAGATGGGGGGCCACCCAATGGGGGCTCGTGAGGCTGCGGGTCTCTGCAGTCGACAGAAGAGAGTACGTGCTGAGACCGAGGTCAGTGCTTGAGGGGGGAGAGTATACATACCCTTGCATGGAACTGATGAGCGAGACAGCACACTCCTCATCATCTCGAAAGCAGATCTCTCTGGCTCCGAAGACAGCCCCGGTTCCGAGGAAATGGAGGAAGTCAGCAGCTCCAGAGTGACTGGCTCCGAGATGGATGTAGGGTCCGAGATCACCCTAGCCAATGCACCGAGCGGGGGACTCGGAACCGAGGAGGTTCGGGTCCAAGTGTCCCTGTTGGGGCCGACCAGTTGACACCATGGATGGTGCCAAAGGTGTCAGAGCAGAACTCAGCTCCGAGACAGCTATGACGGGAGCTGGAACCGAGGATTCCACAACAAGTGGCTCCGAAAACTCTGACTCCGAAGGCCCGACTCGGCTCAGAGGAGGAACCACAACAGGGAGGGTAGACTCGGGTGGCTCCAGAACTGACTGGGTCAGAGCCAACAACAATTTGGGCAAAGCAGACGACTTCAGGAGTCTAAGTACTACTCTCTCCACATCTTCCTTTGACAAGCTCTTGGAGGATCTGGATGACAGTGTAGGCGATCTGGATCTCTGTAAAATTGGAGATCTTAAAGTTGGGGAGACCAGCAAAGGATCTGTAGACCGGCTCCGATGCAATTTTTCAGTAGTCGGCTCCGAAAGGCTTGGGGCTGACACTACAGTGCCAACATCAACAACCTCGATCAGCTCCAATGACAGTGGAGTGGAGGAGGTAGAAGACTTGTCAAGTTTTGACAGTTTCTGAAGAAGTTCCGATACACTAGTCGGTGCTGGAGAATGCCTCTTGGCCGACTTAACCTTCTCTTTTTTGGAAGAATGTTATTTGGATGAAGAAGAAGAACTCGCTAAGAGTCTTCCTCGAAGGAAGGCTCGAGGAGACCTTTCAAAATTAACTTGTTCTTCCACTCCTGGAGAACTCTGGAGCTAAAGGAATGGCAGAATAAACAAGTTTCCTGTAAATGAATGGCTCCGAGACAATATACACAATTAGTATGGCCATCCGTAATTGACATCTTCTGGGAGCACTTTATACATTTTTTGAAACCCGAAGGTTTGTGGTCTTTAGACATGTTGAAGAGCTATGTAATAAAGCAGGTACACCACAAGCACAATGAGGACTTGGTCCTCTAACTTAAACGGGCCTAGCCTAACAAGCACACACACATACCCAACAGGAATAGAGTAAACAGGACTAGGTCCTCTAACTTAAACGGGCCTAGCCCTGAGGAAAATAAGAAAAGAGCAGAGGACTAGGTCCTCTAACTTAAACAGACCTAGCTAGATAGGTTAAGTCATAGAGAAAAGCCAGAAACTAATAGCAGTGAAAGTAACGAGTAAACAACACTGCACGCAAGCTTAACTTTTCTAACACTGTATACACTATACGGCTAGAAAACATGGTCCTAAAACGCAGACCTAAGAAATATCAATGATAAGAAACTAGCACACAGGATATCAAACGGAAAACAAGGGCCAAACAGCCAACCAGTTCTCAACTAACTAATTTAATGAGCAAAAATACTTCTAAACTATTCTAAACACTTCTAACACTATTAAACAATATCTAGTAATAAGATAACTAGCTATAGAAATGGTAAAGTGATAATAAGACAAAATAGTTTAAACTTAGCCACGGCCAAGCAAGAAGCACTTCTGAACTCGTAGACACGGCAAACGAGATCTGGGGATTGTACTAGTGCACTATGGGATACTTTGAGCTCCATACTTTCACAAAGCATTACAATCTACCTTTGTTTTTTAAATCCAGGGCTGGTTTTGCCTCTGCAGTTTTGTAGGCTTTCTTACCAACCCTTAATCTGTGATCTTTCCTCCACCCTTTGTCTTTTTTCTGGGCTTTGGGAATCAATGCATATGTGAGGACTGCAGCAGTGAAACACGAAAAACAGTACAGTTGCGTACACTTACCATAAATGTAGATGTTTGAGTGTATTCACTGTTGCAGTCCTGGTTTCCCACCCTCCATTCCCCCTTTTTCCCTAAGGCACAGACTATATACATTTTTATTTTTTGTATGACGTGTCCAGGGTGCTTCCTTCCTGGGTTAGCCTTCTTTTGGAGGCTCCTATCAGTTAAGGCAAGAAAAACTGAGGAAATGGCATCTGCTGCCTCCCTTTTTATCTGACGTTCTGACATCAGTTTTACAGCCGGCAGCAGCCGACATCATATACCAAGGACTCTGGTATTCGGGCTGACTGAGGGTTACCGGGAGCCGAATAACCCATATGTGAGGACTGCAACAGTAAAACACGAAGAACAGGACTAACTTTAACCTGTGGAACTTGTTTAACTTGCTTACTTATGTAATCTCTGTAAATAATATGTTTGTAATATGTAATGCTGGTATTATGTAATGCTGTATCTGCTTACCCTTGGAGCTTTTCTCCCCGGGCCTCCGCTGAAAATGGACATGCATCCAGTCGGACTATCCCGGTCAACAAATGTAAAATAAATAAAAATAAAAATAAAATCTTCTGGAACAGCCTCGTGGATCAGGAAGGAACACAGGGAATGGTTAAGGAGAGGAGAATTCAAACCAAGAGATGAAAGGTTAATACTGGCAGCCCAAGATAGTGGGCTACGTACATGCTGGTTTGCAAAGTCCATTGAACATGTGGGAGAAACAGACAAATGTAGATTTTGTAAAAGTGAATTGGAAACTGTTGCACACTTTGCTGCTGGTTGCAACATACTAATGGCAGAAGGACTGTATACTGAAAGGAATAATAATGTGGCAAGATTGTTGCACTGGGGATTGTGCAAACATTATAGTACTGAAGTGGCTGAAAACCACTGGAAACCTGAGAAACAAAGCATCACAGAAAATGATGAAGTTTATATCACATGGGATCACCCATTACCAACAGTTTAAAAGACAGATGCTAGAAAAACAGTGGTCCAAGAAAAGACAAGAGTAGCATTGATAATTGAAATCGCCACACCCAGTGAATACAGCGTCTTGCGTACAGACAAAGGCATAAAATATCAGGATCTGCAGGCAGAAACTACAGCAATGTGGAAGAATGATACCCAGACAGTTTCAGTCGTAGTAGGAGCAACGGGTATTATAAAAAAGAATCTATAATCATATTCTGATACGCTACCAATCCATGTAACTCCATACAAAGTGCAGAAGGAGTTATCACTGGGCACACTGTGGATGCTGCAAAGAGCACTCCTGGCTGACATCAAAGATTGAAACAAAACCATGAATTTTACTCGTACTTTGACTTAGGAATGGGATCTATTCCCGTCATGGTAATAGAAACCCAAAGGATTTGGAGAAATTAAAGAGAGCAACATTTAGCAAAGGGCTGACTTTAAAATGTGCACACCAGTTCCAAATGAATCTTATTAAACAAACATGCTGTGGGTCAAAAATTATACAAGACATGCTGTGGGTCAAAAATGATACACGCATCACAGTACTTTCTGACTAGGGGATAAATCAGTTATCAGGTGAGTATAGATATATATTTACTACTGGTCTCATTTTTTTTTTTTTTTTAACACGGTACATAACACAGCACGCCACCTTTCAGTAGCCAATGTTTACCACTGTAGCCTGCAATATTTCTGTTAAACATTAAACAGCTGTTGGATCATTTCATATTCTAATGCTTTAAATAACTCTGAAACACTGCTTCTAAGAAAGGAAATTAATAAAAATGAACTCGTGTTTATAAAGCACAGGTTATTATATACAACAGTACACAGTAGACAGCCAGTTTTCCCTTTTTGCCACTAGCTAGCACATTCCTGCAAATCAAGACACTATTAAGCAAGAGATATATGAATATATATTGCCCTTGTATAACAGAAAATTCCAAAAGCAGTGGCTGTTTGAAGATGGATTACCTACAAGGAGACAGAAGGAGGCTATTCCTGACCAATTTGTGATAGTCCTTTGGAAGACCAACGTACAAGACAATAAGCTACCTGGTACATCTAAACTCAGGGATTGTCCTACATGGAGCCTTAGTTAGGATGTATCCCAAGCAGTACCACCATGAAGGAAGGAACTAAAGAATCAGACAAGACCAGAACTTACATTGCTGACTCCTTAAGTAGCAACTTCCTAAATATGGCCTGACCATCCAAGATGCCACAAAGACAATGCTACACAAATGTCCACAAGGATGTTCTTGAAGCTGTGTAGGATGCCACTCCTTTCACCGAATTTGTTCTGACCACAGTATTTGCAAAGCACAGTTGACCAAATTATGCTGAATGATGATCCAACCGGCAAGCCACTTGTAAAGCATCTGTCCTTTCCTCCCTGGAGGAAAGAATACAAACAAAGTACAGTTGTGTACTCTTACCATAAATGTAGATGTTAGAGTGTATTCACTGTTGCAGTCATTACATTTGGGTTATCTGCTTGCAGGTAGCCCTCAGTCGGCCTGATTAACAAAGTCTTGGGTCCTGCATCGGTTGCTGTCCCTTCTTCCATGACATCAGGTCGTCATGGGGATAAAACATGCAGCCAACGCCATTACATCAGTTTTACTTGCCCCAGATGTCAGCTGTCCCCCATTCATGGGAAGCAATTAAACATAAAAGCACAAAGATATACCTCCAACAAAAAAGCAAATACACCAAAAATGCTTTTAAGCATAGTAAAGGAAAGTAGAGTATAGCCAAAAGAAGTCAGGGGGCTGGAGGGAGGTTAACCAGGACTGCAACAGTGAATACACTTGAACATCTACATTTATGGTAAGTGTACACAACTGTACTATGTTCTTCATGTTTCACTGTTGCAGTCATTACATTTGGGTAGATTCCCAAAGCTATGGTTGGGAGGAAAAATTTAGATAGCATTAGGGCCCGTTATAAGGCCCTGCAAGACTGCAGTGGCAAAGCCAGCTCTGGATTTAGAGAGAATTGGCAAATGATAATGCTTGGTGAAAGTATGTACAGAACTCCAGGTAGCAACTTCTAGGATGTCCCTGGTAGGGACGCCTCTGAGAAAGGCTGTAGAGATAGATGCAGCCCTGGTGGAGTGAGGTCTGATCCCCTGGGGGATAGGTTTTCCATGGTGCTTATATCAGAAATTAATGCAATGGCTTATCCATTTAGAAATGGTTTGCTTTGAAATAGCCTTCCCCTCTGCCCCTGCAGCAAATGCCACCAGCAGTTGTTCAGATTTCCTTTGAGGTTTAGTCCTGTCCAAGTAGAATCTAAGTTGTCTGTGCACATCCAAGGAAAGCAGTATCCGTTCCCCATTATTCTGTGGATTGGGAAAGAAGGTTGGCAAATGAATGGACTGATTAAGAACCACAATGGATACCACCTTGGGCATGAAGGATTGATTAGTTCCGAGGGACACCCTGTCCGCATGAAAGATGATGAAAGGCTCCACTGCCATAAGGGCCTGTAATTCAGATACCCTTCTAGCTGAAGTGATTGTTAAAAGGAAAGCTGTTTTCCAAGAAAGAAAATTTAAGTCGGCAGTAGCAGCTGGCTTGAAAGGAGGTAGAGTGAGTTCCCCCAAGACAAAGTTAAGGTCCCAGGCTGAGGTTGGAGCTTTCCTGTTTGGTCTCAAATCTTTGGCCCCTTTGAGGAACTGCTTGAGCAGTGGATGAGAGAAGAAGGGATGTTCTGTGTTATAATGAGCTGAAATGGCTGAGGCGTGGATTTTAATGGAGGAAAACAACAGGCCCTTATGAAGCATCTCAGTTAGGTACTGTAAAATCTGAGGTAAATTGGGCGCTGCTGTGCTAATGCCTTGAGACTGGTTCCAGGCACAGAATCTTTTCCATTTTACAGCATAAGATTTTCTAGTACTAGGCCTCCTTGCCTCTAAAATGATATCCATCACAGGTTTGCTGAGGGATGGTAAAGAAGAGATTAAGTAATTAGTCAGGCTGCATGGTTCAGTGTTGGAAGTGGAGGGTGCAGAATCTGTTCTCCTGCTGAGACAGCAGGGAAGGACTCTGAGGCAGGTGCCATGGAGATAATCGTGACACACTGGGGAGGAGGGAGTACCAGCGGCCAGTCTGGAGCAATCAAAATCATTTTTGGTTTGTCTTGTTTGACTTTTAGTAGTACTTTGGAGAGCAGAGGCAGAGGGGGGAAGGCATAGACTGATAGGTTTTTCCAGCTGAAGGACAGAGCATCCACTTTCCAGGCTTGTTTGTGGGGAGTCCTTGTGTAAAATTTGTCCAATTGGTAGTTCTGGGGAGAGGCAAACAGGTGTATATGTGGGCTCCCCCATTTGCTTGTCAACATGTTGAAAATCCTTGGTTCCAGTTTCCACTCGTGTGGGTCCATGAGGTTTCTGCTTAGTCTGTCTGCCAGTGTATTTAAGGTTCTTGGCAGGAATTGAGCTTGTAAGTGCACTTGGTAGCTCAAGGCTGTGTTCTACAATGCCATGGTTAGTCTGCAGAGGGGGTAAGAATGTGTACCCCCCTGCTCGTTTATGTACAACATAACAGTGGTGTTGTCCGTCTTTACCATTAGTTGTCCTGAAAGAATGTGGTCCTTGAAGGCTGTCAGAGCATTCTGTACAGCTAACATTTTTTTTTTGATTGATATGCAGGTGCATTTGACTTGGGTTCCATTTGCCCTGAAAGCAATTCCCTGCCAGGTGAGCCCCCCATGCATAGTCTGATGCATCTGTTGTTAGGGTTTGGGCGGCAGGGGGTGGTGTGAAAGGTAGTCCCTTGTTTTGGTGGCAGGCATCTGCCCACCAAAGTAACTCTAGGCGTAGGCAAGGTATGATAGGAATCATTGTTTCTAGGTCTTGAGAATGTTGACACCAACATTCTCGATACCACTGTAGTTTTCTCATAGCCAGTCTTGCATATGGAATTAGAAGAATGCAGGAGGCCATGAACCCCAAGACTTGCAGTATTCGTCTTGCAGATAACAGGGTTTTTGTGGCCAATTGTTTGAAGTAGGTTGGCAAATGAATTTGCTTTTCTGGCGTGAGGAAAGCCATATGGGAAGTTGTATTCAAGCTTGCTCCCAGGAATATAATTTGTTGACAGGGTACCAGGTGTGATTTCTTTTCATTTATGGTGTACCCCAGACAAGTTAGAATCCTTTTTACAAAGGCCAGATGATTCAAACGTATGTCCTGGCTTTCTGCCTGAATCAGACAATTGTCCAGGTAGGAGTATATTTGAATATTTCTTTGCCTGCAAAATACAATAACTGGAGCTAGTCAATTTGTGAATACCCTGGGCGCAGTAGATAAGCCAAAGGGAAGTGCAAAGAACTGATAGTGCGTGTAGCCTGCTTTAAAGCATAGGTATCTTCTGCAAGATTCCCCGATTTAAATCTAGTGTTGCCAACCAGGCATCTTTGCCTAGCATAGGAAGTAATTGAAGAGTCAGCATCTTGAATTTTGGAATCTCCAAAAAGGTATTTAGAGTAGACAGGTCCAGGACAGGATGCCATGAATTGGCTTTTCTGGGTACCAAGAAAAGTCTTGAGTAGAAACCTTGTCCCTTTTCCTCTTCTGGTACCAGCAGAATAGCCCCCCATGCTTAAGAGAGAAAGTACTTGTTTTTGGGCCTCTGCCCACTGATTTGGGGGTAGGTCCAGCCACCCACATGGTGTTGGCAATGTGTGGAAGTGAAATCTGTATCCCTGGGACACTATTTTAAACCCATTTGTCCTGGGTAATGAGTTCGCAATTCTTTGCATGAAGAGCAATCTTTCCCCCAAAGGGATAGTCAGTTGATAAGTGCTTGGAAATTTTAAAAGGAAGTCACTTACCATGGGGGGAGGGGGGGAGAGTCTTATTATTCACAGACTTGGAAGTGGAGGCCCCCCACTGCTTAGTTCTGTGAGTCCCCTGGGACTGAAACCTGGGTTTTTTTGCTGTCTGGGTTTGGCTTGAGAAGACCTGGAAGGGGCTGGAAAGGACCAGTTCTTAGAGGGCCAGTGCCTACTAAATCTAGGAGGCTGAACTTGTAAAAAAATCTTTAACAGTTTGCATAGATTTAGCTTTATCTTCCATCTTTTTAAGAACTTCCTCAGCATTGTTGCCAAACAGGCGGTCCTGATTTAAAGGAGCATCCAACAATTTCGCTTCAACTTGATCAGACAAAGATTGCTCCTTAAGCCAAGCATGCCTTCTGATTACACACCCAGTAACAGCAGCCCTGCAAGAGGCCTCTAGTGAATCAAAACCACATTGCAATGTATGCTTTCCAACTTGTTCGGCAGAATGCATTAAATCCTCTAATTCTTTATTTTCCACACAGTTAAGAATCAACACCATTTTCTGTTTACGCAGTCCAATAACATGTTGATACTTTAACATATGAAACTGGCAGTTTAAAGCACTAATGGCCAAGGTTGCAGAAGTGTAGACCTTCTTACCCCATCTATCCAACGCCCTGGAGTCTCTATCAGAAGGGCTGGGATTTTCAGCAGTAGAAGCCTTAATGGCCTTGGGCCCCTGTGAAATAGTCTCTGGATCTGCAATAGGATTTTTGAAAAGGAACTTGTGGGACTCAGGGACCCTGTAGTATCTGTCAGGTTTTCTGGGAGCAAGAGGCAGGGAATCAGGGGCCAAACTAGATTCCAAAAAAGCATCATCAACAATGTCTAGTACAGGATGAATAGCTAAAGGCCTATGCTGAGGTAGGAGAAGGAAATCCCTAAGCCTCTTTTTTGAATCAGAAAAATCCTGGCTTTCCCAGTGGAAATGCTCCCTTAGAGTATGTAAGGTTTCCCCAAAAGAAAAATCCTCAGGAGGGGAAGCAGAGGGAATAGAATCCTCTGCATCAGAATCCTCATAAGTAGGTAAGGGCACATCCAGATCATCAGAAGAGTCAGATAAAACAGAATCCTGATCAGAAGATTCATAATCAACTTCAGTCCTAGGCCTCTTAGGAGGTTTGGGGGGGGGGTTGGCTACCCCTGATTAGAGTTATTAGATCTGCAACCATTCTTATCATTTGTTTTTTAGGCCTAGAGGCCTGAGCATATGGCCTGGGCGTTGTTTTTTTAGACATGGATCGAGATTTAGGCCTAAGTAAAGAAGGAAGCGTCAGTTTAATATGCAAGTCCATAGGCCTGAATACACCCTCAGAAGCCAGTGCCTGCACAGCGGCTCCAGACCCATCCCAAGATAGACACATCCGTGGGTTCCATAGTTGAAGCATCTCGCGGCACACTGGACTCCGAATGGGTCTCAGTAGAGGCCTGCGAATCAGAAGTAGCGGGTATCAGTGGCTGCGAAAGCGACTCACTGAGTACCGGCAAACTGTTGACTGGCTTAGGAGAAGCACTGTCGGCAGTTTTGGACCTCAGCAGCCTGTCTATCTTTATCTTTGCATTTTTTCAGAATCCCGGTAGTCGGATGGCTAACCGATGACATTTCTGGATAATTAAACAGAGAACCAAAATATTTAGAGGGGAAAATATACCGACGACGGATAGTGAGCTGATTAAATAAAGCACAAACCTACAGCAAGGTACGTCGTGGTCAGGGCCTAGTCAAGGAATACAGTACGAATGAAAATCTTTATGAGGTATTTGCTTTCCACAAGTAATGTAATTAACTTTTACTGACATCGGTAAGGAGCAAGAAAAAGTTTCCCCAACGGGGTACTTAGCTTTAGCTGAAGACTTTGGTTCTGAAACTCGAAAATGAAAATTTCAGGAGTCGGCCGACTGGCACTTGCGAACTGCTTCTGCTTCGGCCACCACACAGCAAGAAAGACTGATGTAATGGCATCGGCTGCATGTTTTATACCCCTGATGACCTGACGTCATGGAAGAAGGGACAGCAACCGATGCAGGACCCAAGACTTTGTTAATCAGGTCGACTGAGGGCTACCTGCAAGCAGATAACCCAAATGTAATGACTGCAACAGTGAAACATGAAGAACATCTAACCCCTTACATTCACTCACTGTCCTCGGGTAGTACATCAGCTGCCAGTACTTGTAAGTGTATGTCTTTCCCCTGGGCTCTACTGCTGTTAAGAGCACTTAAAGACTAACAGACTGCTTCAGTGAAACCTCTGAAACCATCTCTGATGGGAAAAGAGGCATGTGATTCTTGTAAAAGAAAATTTGTTCTTGTGAAAGGCAGGATATTTTTCCCCTGCATAACAAGGATTAAAGCTTCTACATTACCCATGAAGAAGTGACAGTTTCTTGAAAACATTCTTCCTGATGGCTCTTTTCAACACCATAGAACTAGGAGGTTGAAACTGCAACTGAGAAAGCCCACAATGAATTTAAAGTCACATGGAATGGTTAAAGTTATTCGACAGGGGACAGAAATGCTTTAAGTAACTGATCAACTCTTGGCCACAATGTTGCCCTCCACATGGTCAGAATGAAAAAAATATATATCTGCTACATGCACTGGGTACTAATAACAAGAGGCCCAGACCATGCAGGTGTCTGAGACAGATCATAAACAAGTTCAGACTGACCAATTAAGGTAGTATAGGGTATCACTCCACCCAAAAATGAGAACGACTTACATCTTGTTGGAGATATGACTGTTGTATATACAGCTTTGCAGTAGCTTTGAATACCTCTGAGACACAGCCAGTGGTAGGTCAGGTGGAATAATGGCACCTAAAGCAGGAGAAATATTTTGGAGTGGAGTCATCCTTTGTCCCAGGCCCAGGAACAATCTTGTGACAGCTTCTAGCACCTTTAGGTTCATAGGTAGGTACTAGGCTATCAGCCCTGGGGCCTATATAAGTCTAGCCAAAAAGGTTTCCTGGCTTTCGCCTCCTAATAAAAGTATTCTCCTGTGCCCCTGTCAAGCAGTGCTGCAGACGTGATTCCCCAGATTCCCCAGGGTGAATTTTCTATTTCCCATCCAGTGGTCAAGATTTTTCTTAAACAGGGCCAATGAGGAGCTTTGCTTGACACTACAATCTTCTCAGCCACCAAGGGATTACAAGCATAACTCTGATTTTCTTCCCTGAACTTTGTAATGAGGAATGGGATTAGGAAGAATGATGGGAATGAATACAAGAATCTCCTATACTACTGAAGACAGAATGGTGCCACTACTATCTCCTCATTTCCTTTGACCACATTTCCTGAGTGGTAAACAATCTGACTTCTGCAGTGTCCCATTTCTGGAAGACAAACAGGGCTAGCACTCTACACACTGAACACAGGGACAGCTTTCTGACATAGATAATCCACCAGCTCATTCTTCTCCCTAGAAATGCAAATAAACAGAATGACTGTCCCCTATCTATACCCCAGTGCCAGACAAGTACTGCTTCTCTGCACATGCTGCATAGCCCCCTGTTTACTTAGTCTGATCAGATGAGGAAAGCTTCCCAAAGCAGCAGTTTCCCAAAGGTCTTCACAAATAAACATATAACTAAGCTCCATCAGGCCAATGTGAATCTTCAACTCTGGGGGGTACATCCCGGTGCAGTGTGAGACAACATAAATAAGGTCGTCACCCCACGCATAAATCATGCAATGTCAAGCTCTGCAACAAGTTCAGCAATAGAAAGGGAAGAAAACAGCTGCAGATTGGTGGGGCTTGCCCATCACTCCAATGCCAATGCCACCAACAGTAGGCCCATGGGCACATGATGGCAGCCACTTCCAGTTCTGCTCTGTCAGAAGACTTTTTTCAGGGTAGGGTAGCTCCTCCTCACTTCTGATATTACTGTTTCGATCTCGCGCATCAGCAGACCTTGTGTACTTGCTAGAGGTACTCTGAACACTTGCATGCTTATTACTTTTCAATTTCATCTACTGCGTGTAGATACAGAGTACTAGGGTGGGCATGCCAGAATCAGTCAAATGGCTAATGTATCTTGTTAAAACAGGGAGCGGGTTACCTGTGGTTCTTTAAGTGCCTTATATGTATCTCCATACAAGGCCTATACATTAATTCTATTTTTACATTAAAATATTTACAATGATTAGTGTTTTATATTTATGTACATTTTTTATTGGTCTTCATTTAAAAGATAACTATTGTTTTTGTCATCCCCTTATGTTTAATAACCATGTGATTTAACAACTTTCAGCATTTTCTGAATGCTGCTTTACTTGAAAGCCAAGAATTCTAATTTTAATAGTAATAAAACCATTTTAATTTTTCAATACTTCCTACTTGCGTTCTTATTTAAATCTTTCAATGCTGTTAATACCATTTTGTATTTTAAAACTTGACAGATACAGGATATCATGTACTTAATTTAGGATAGCCTCCTGGTCATAATTATACCTTGTACATAGTCTTATACACTTAAATACGTATTTCTTTTTTGTAACAGCATTGTTAAACATTACCATCAGTACAATTTATGTAACGAGCAAAAAATTTGTTTAGGACTAAAATTAGCTATCTCATTCATCTTCGAATTTTAGTGATATTAATATTTAATACCATATTATTACACTTTACATTTTTGGTTAGCTTTTCATTGCACATTGATATTAATCTGACAAGTACCATAGTATAATTTTTAGAGAATGGACCTCAATTTTGTACATTTATTCTTCTGATCGGACTATTATCAGACTTCCGACAACTTGTGCAAAAGACTTGGGTTTGCAAAAATGCAAAGGCCAGACCTCATAAGTGAGATCTCATGAGGGTCAAGCAAATAATGCTGGACTCCCTTTGAAAGGGTAATTTATCTTGGTGAGGATTTCTTTGTGCCATACTGGAGTCACTTCTTACCTTGACAGGGGTTAATCCCTATCCTCAATAGGTACAAGGGTGAACACCAATAACTTGAGTATTTACTGAAGGGATTTGTACCACAATGGCTTAATATAAAGTTTTATATTAATGCCACATCATTCTGCAGTAAGTTAACCATCACACCTGACTTGCGGCATAATAATAATTTGCTTTTTAAAGAAACATTTGGCTGGCTTCTGACCTTGGTTAGCAGCTTTCATCAACTGTACATCTTGGTCTTCTTTTAAGCAGTACCATGGGAGGGTAGGATTGGAGGGATATCACAGTTCTTTAAATCTTGGCCAAATTTCCAGTACAAATAAAAACTTGTCTAAAAACATCCTTCTAAGCAGGAACTAAATGTAGATTTCTAAAAACTGAGTTCCCTCCTGGAGTCCTCAGAATAAGTCTGCATGAATTTGCAAACATCTTTGTTGGCAGCAGTGATGGTGGCCCCTAAATTAGCTTTTTACATGATTTCAGCATATGGGTTAATAATACATCAGTGACTCTGGCTAGTGACTGCCATTTGATTATGATAGATTTTGGATTTCTTCAGGGGATTACCACTGCTGCATAAATAAAGGACATTCATATTAATTAGTTCACCTGATGATCTTAGGACATTGCTGGATAAATTCTCTGACCTTTTTTGTTGTCAGTGTTCAGGGTAACCAAAACAGGATCGTTCTGAGTGACTTCAATATGTTGGTCAACGATGACTCAGAATACGCACTTCATCTTTATTATGAAAGCTATGGAACTGTTCAGGATATTATCAGTGCAACCTATACAAAATGGAAGTAATTTCATTTGGATTTCCAAATGAGGTGGCTACCACAGACATCACGTTGGAACCAGTATCATCACCGAATTATCACTGGATTCACTTCAGCTTACAACTTACTTCTACCAGGTCCCTTCATACTGAACTGGCTGACTTCATGAATTTGAAAAAATATATATAACCGAAGCTCTTATGCCCCTACTTTAAAAACATTTTGATAATTTGAGTGCTAATTCGGACTATCCACTATCTTAGACTATAATACAGCTGTCACGGATTCCCTGGATCCCCCACCTCCAAAACATGGACAGATTGTTTTGCTGAGTCTTCATATGCCTTTGTATGCCTATAATCACCATTACTTTATACAGGCAGGTTTATCAGTGTCTTTTGGAAAAAGATCACTAGTCTTAAAGACAGACTTTATGAGCATTACGCACACTATCATGCAAGAATTTTTTCAAAAGAAAGCAATGCTTCATCCAACCAACCTGCAAAAAATCTCCAGGGTTGATGGGACAGTATGCAGACCAGTTCATCTAGTCAACAGGAAAAAGTAATTTCTGCTTCTGAGTGTCACAATTTTGCTCTAGTCTTAGTAGCTAAACCGTAGCTCTTTAAAAAGGAAACCCTTCCAAGTACCTCTTTCCAATGGAATTAGCATGTTAAATGAATTCTTCCATCTGCTGTTTGGTGAGAGTTCACTCATGCTCAACCAGACTGGTTAAAACCTATGTGGATATATTGGACCCAGTTATTCTCATGTTGGTCACATCCACTTTGTCAGCAGATATACTTTCAGCTATTTTAAAAAGGTAATTTAGTTGCTTCTATCCATAAAACAGCTCTGTCTCTAACTAATGAAACAGCCCATCTCTGACCTGCTTTTACTATAAGGTTACAGAGAATGTGTCTGGGGTTCAGTTCATAGCAAAATTTGAAGACTCTCCCAGATTCCTTCAAAAGAAAAAAAAAGAAATGGCACTTTACTAAGACAGTTCTTGTAAAGATTGTTACTGGCCTCGTGTTTGCAAAAATTCAGTGTTCTGTACCAGCATTCAGCATTTTCTCAGCTGTAATTGAGACTGTGAAACATGATTCAATTGAAACTTGAGACTTGTGGTCTGTCTTCTATAGTCCTTAGTCTGTTTGCTACATACCCTGATGAACACACACTGAAGATTGGCTATAGATTTGACTCTAATAACAACAACTCTTGGATTAGTAGGGGACCCCCAGGACTCCAGTCTTGCCCCCCCCTTATATTTGCGGTGCACTTCCACTACATGTCATTTAAAAATGTGGTTTGGGGCATTGATGTTATGGAGACGATACCCAGTTACAGCCCTTTCTTCTTCACAAAAGTATGTCTGGCCTGACCAAATGACAAGAGTACTATTATACTTAACTGGACCAGGAGCAGTTGAAAGTAACGCATTCAAGACAAGACAAAGGTGATGACCAGTAATGCAGTCAAGAATTCTTAACACTTCCCTTTTCTTTTCACTTGTTTTTAACCATGTTGGTACTGGTAATACACTGCAATTTGTATTTCAAGTTCACAGTTTAGGTGTGATCTTAGATAATCAACTGACATTAACTGACCAGGTGTCAGTTGTTTAAAGTTTTTTTAATCATCTTAGGAGCAATTCACTGATTAAACATTTGAATCTAAAAAATAACTTGTTTACAGTATTACATGTATTTTCCACCATACAGTTGGACTGCTGCAACACTGTGGGATGCCCTTAGCTGGTACAGCTCATAGTCTTTCAAGAGTAATGAACCATTACTCCCTTGTAACACTTCTGCTATGTAGTCTATAACAGATACTAACGGTTACAACACCCTTTATTTTCCTTTAAGGGCAGAACCAGTTCTATATTAAACATCTCCTGATATTTTACCAACCCTCAAGAATCTTTTGCTCAATAAAAACGTTGCTAGTGATTCCACAAACGTACTGAAAGCACTCGAGGTGAACTTCCTTTTCCTTTCCTTTCAGTTAGTTTCAGCCATTGTTAAACGAGCTTCACAAGTCCTGTACGATACATTCATTTCAGAAAGCTTTTCAACATCTGAATCATTTTAATATGCAACCTTCTCAATAGTTCCACAGTAAAATCATGCTTTTACTCGAGTTATTCGCATTTTATTCAATTAAGCACTACTTCCAGCACATACAATAGAAATTGTGGCTGTATCTTTCTGCGGCTACATTTTTGATGAGAAGAATTTATTAATTTTAAGTACAGAGGATGACATTTTATGATAGATACCTCTCTGTAGCATTTACTGATTGTAGTTATGCATACTTGATTTTCACCCGAGGCATATGGTAAACTTGGACTTGTTCTGATCACTGACAAGATTTATGCTCTAGGTTTGAGTTTTTTTGTAACTTGTTTTATTAATAGTTATACTGAGTAGTTTAACTTCAAGAAGCATGTAACTAAGTTTACTATCAATATGGTTTAAAGTTGCCAATGACATACAAGACTGCACTGCAACACTTAATTCCTCAAACATGCTAATAGCATCATGAAGACTGGAGGCCATCATCAAAACCAAAAAGCACAACAGACTCCGAGCTTGGGCTGTGCACAGAGTTCTCACCCAAAACGCTAAAACCTTGACATCCTGAGCCCTCTCCAAGGACAGGGATGATTAATAATGGATAATGAAAGTGTTCTACTTTGCCCTAATGAAAGACTTTATTGAAGATGGGATCAAGAGTCAACCTTTTCCAATTTATGGTCATCCTAAGGCTGTTAAACAACTTAAGTGCCCAAAGAATGTGTGCGTCCAAAGAGTCACTAGATGGGAATCATACAGTTAAGGGAATACCAGGGGGTCCTCCCACCTATAAGGCTTTAGCCATATTGGCCAACACCTACATAAAGGTTCTGAACACTGGGAAAAGCAAATGGCAACACTTTGTAAATGCCTACCCATACTGAACTGCAGAAGCCTCCTATGAAGTTACCTGATGTATAAAAAGTAATTTATCACATCCAGCAGCCATTCAGGAACAAAGGTGATGCCCTTTGCAGAGTAATCATCCAAAACTGAATAAAGAAGATCTGCAAGTTGAAGTCCACAAAGTCCAGAATGGAAAGAAAGTCATTGTTCTACTTCGGGACCAGAAAGAAATAGAAGTGAACTCACTAACCCTCTCCCAACTGTAGGATGCTTAGTAACCTGGTCTGCCCAATCAGGCAGTGGCCTGTGAAGGGCACTAGTCTTCTTGGGGCTATGATTCCCTTCAGTAGTGGAGGCTAGGACTGCCCTAAGAGTTCTGCTGGAAAAGAGCACTTTTTGAAGAAGAAATTTTAAACTCCAGAACATGGGTAAAGGTGACTAACAATAGAAACCAGTGGTGATTTTCAGTGGTTCTCCAAGCCAGGGAAACTGAGAGACAACCCCCCTCCATGCATACTTCCACATGAGAGTTAGGACTTTGATGAGGCCACTGGAGGACAAGAGACTTAGCCTGTACTTTTGGGGGGCTTAAGACCATGTGATTCGATAGGGCTTTCCTCAGACACCGAGAAGACTACTACTACTTTAAGAGTGGCTTTGTGTAGAACAGGAAGGAGCAGCAGCAGAAGCAGGAGAGAGTCAGATAGGCTCCTGGCAGAGGTAAAGGTCTGCCTCCTCTTCAGATGGTCGACAGCAATTCTTAGGAAAGCTGGGCAGTAAGCACTTTCCCTAAAAAGTAGATATTCAGAATTTTTCACTGTATTCCTTCTTAAGGGAAAACTATCTCAGCCATGTCATTCTATGCAGGTAAATTCTGTGACTGTGGTCCTATCCAAAGACCCAATACAGTCAAAACCAAACGAGTACAGACAGTTTTTCCAACTTCTTCCTCATGAGGTACACCTACATGATAATGCCAGCTCTTCTGATTTTTGGGGGAATAGGGAGGCACTGTCAATACCACCATCTACTTGAGAGAAAAGTGCATCATAAGCTGCTTATGGGTTGAAATGTGCACTTAGCTCTGTTAAGTCATGTTTACGTGGTAGTCCTCATGGACATGCATGGGAATGTGCATGTCCAAAGGGAAGGCATTGAAGGTGGTTTGAAAAAGCACATCTCAGTCAATGTTAGGGGGAGCTATGGGATAAAGGTACAAAAATCCCTAATGGCTACCTGGACTGAGGATTCCTGTGGACAATTCTTTTCATACAGGGGAATAAAAAGTGAATAATTGCACAAGGGTTGACGGCAGATAGGCAAGCAACTGGGTATAAAAAAAAGCTCACAGCCTGTAGGGTCCAGGGGACCAACTGTATATTGTACTTCCTTCAATAGGTTCCCACTTACATCACACCTCTAGCTGCTTGCCCTACCATCTTAAAATTAAGTAACAACTATTCTCTCCTTGGCAAGTAGCCTTACACCTTATCTGAGTTATTTTCTACTGTTGTGAATGTGAGCTAATTTATCACATTTGCACTGTTTTAAAGCAATTTACTGACTAACTGCATTTCATTACTGCTGTATTTACTCATGCTGTGAGTTCGGTTTGTAGTCTGCAAGTGGTTAATCTATTTTTTTGTGAGTTTTACTGTGTTAACCCTTAAATTGAGTAGCACAGTCTGATACAGGTTTGCTGCATCCTGAGCTGCAGCTGCACTGTTTTTAACCCTTTGTGACGTACTCCAGCTACGAATTTTCCCTTAGTAGCACTTGTGTGATCCCCTAGTAGTACTAATCTTAGACCTTCCACCCTTTACCACTCTTAGCTCTCTTTGGCCTCTATCATTCAGTTTCTGACAAATATGAATAGACAATTTCCTACACTTTCTCCTGCCAGTCTGGGTGATATGGGCATCCTGAGACAGTGTAGCAACTGCCTCATGTACATGGACAACCCTCTACTACTACCACCTAGGAACACAACTTGTGAGAGATGCAATTACAATAAGAACCTAGAATCAATGCTCTCTCTCACAAGCCAGTATATCTGGTACTGAGAAATATGTCAACACAAACACCACACCTACACAACATACACCCACATATGTGGAGGTCCTCAACAAAAACATACCCAAACAAGAGAGACCTCTGAGGCACAAACACACGCAAACTCCACTGCCCACCACACCACACACAGTCCACGCACGTGTGTCTCTCAGCCACTAAGGTCTAAACATAAACCCAACATATTAGTCATACGAGACCCCATTGTGAGAGACACAGATGTGTCCCTCACTAGGCTGGATAAGGAGAAAGTCACAGTTAGTTTGCCAGGTGCCAGAATCTGCCATATCACCCATGCACTCAAAGCTCTCAACAACAGATACTGTTATGACTCTCTCATAGTCCATGTTGGAGTGCATGACTTGAGACGTATCTCCCTGGACTATATGAAGAGAGACATGATTGAGTTTGCTGAATGCCTGTCCCAGGCAGGTATGTTCCCAGCCTTAAGCAGCATTTTACCCTCACCCAGACTGATGCCTCAATACAAATAGAAAATGCCTGACTTAAACAATTGGCTTAGTTTCTGGTGTCATTCCAAGGGCATCTAGTATATGACAGCCTGGGAAAATATGACTGACAAACCACAATGTTTTGCCAGAGATGGCCTGTGTTTGTCTCCCTTCGGCTTCAGACTCCTGCAAAGTCTCTTGCCTCCCCCATAATGCTTTCTGAGGCAATGCCATGAGGTCAAAACTACCAACATGAAAATTTCATCAAAACACAAATTAGGTCATGCTGCTAAATGCTAGGAGTCTAAACATGAATATACACTCATTGCAAGCATTCTTAACCCTGGAAAATGCTAATATTTGTGCAGTCACAGAAACCTGGTTCAAAGCTGCGGAGAGTACTCCAGCCATACCAGGTTACTCATCTTATCATACATTCAGACCCCAAACTATGGGCAGCAAAGCAAAAGGAGGTGGAGTAGCAATATATATATATATATATATATAAATGATATACACACCTCCCGGCTGGTCAAACAGTATGATGCACAGGAGACACTCCAGGTGCAGTTAACCATCGACAGGACCTCTATTCAAATCATAGCTAGGTACAGGCCCCCAACTTTGACCAAAGATGCCCACTCCACCTATCTGGACTTCTTCAAACATATCAAGATTTAACCCTTTACCCTGAACCTAGGTCACTAACTATCCAACTGGAAGAACTACTCATGCCAAAAAGTACAGTTTTGTACCTACCATAAATGTAGATGTCCGAGAGGTATGCATCTGCAGTCCTAACAAATGGGTTGTCCTGCCTCAGGCAGCCCTTCGGTCGGCCGGATTCCAAAGTCTGGGTCTGGCCTCGGCTGATGTCGCACTTCACCCGACGTCATAGCTGCTGTCAATTGGGTATAAAGGCATCAGCCGCCATTTTCCTCAGTGTTTCTTGCCCCAGATGCCAGGTGCCCTCTAGGAAGGCTAAATTTGGATAAATGCAAATGATTCCAAACAGTAGAGAGCAAATAAAAATAAACATGTATATATATATATATATATATATATATATATATATATATATATATATATATATATATATACAAACAAATACACCATAATCGATTCCCCAGCTAGCTACAAGATGGGCAAATACCCTAGGAGTACCACAGAGGGAAGGAGGGTAATCCTGACTGCAGATGCATACCTCGGACATCTACATTTATGGTAGGTACAAAACTGTACTATGTCCTTCAAGGATGCATCTGCAGTCCTAACAAATGGGTAGAATACCATAGCCAAACTGGGCGAGGAGGTACTAAGAAGATTATGGTGTAGTTAAGATCCCTTGCAAAACAGCAGTGGCAAAACCTGCTCGGGATCTGGAGTATAAAGGTAGATTATAATGCTTGGCAAATGTATGCACGGAGCTCCAAGTAGCAGCCTCTAAAATGTCTTTGGTAGCCACTCCTCGTAAAAAAGCTGTAGTAGTGGCTGTAGCCCTTGTGGAGTGAGGTCTGATGTTTTCTGGAGTTGTCTTTCCATGAAAAGAGTAACAAAATCTAAACAATTTCCTATCCATTTTGAGACTGTCTGTTTTGAAATTGCTTTTCCTTCCATTCCTGTTGCATATGCTACCAGAAGCTGGTCAGTTTTTCTATTGTTCTTGGTTCTGTCCAGGTAGTAGCGCAATTGCCTATGCACATCCAAGGTATGCAGTAGTCTTTCCCCCCTGTTCTGTGGGTTGGGGAAGAATGTAGGTAGGTGGATTGTTTGGTTTAATGATACCCTGGAGACCATCTTTGGCATAAAAGTAGGATTAGTTCTCATGGACACTCTATCCTGATGGAAGATAAGGAAGGGCTGGACTGCCATTAATGCCTGTAGTTCAGAAACCCTTCTTGCTGAAGTGATTGCAAGCAGGAAAGCAGTTTTCCAAGATAAGTACTGTAATTCTGCTGTTGCTGCTGGTTCAAAAGGGGGAAGTGTCAACTTTTCTAACACAAAGTTCAAATCCCACGTAGGCAATGGTGGCTTCCTTGGTGGCTTTACATTTTTAATTCCTCTCAGAAACTGCCTGAGTAGAGGATGAGAAAAGACTGGAGGATCCATGTTGTATTCTGCTGAAATTGCTGATGCATGAATCTTAATGGAGGAGTAAGACAGGCCATTGTGGAAAAGCTCTGCTAAATATTCCAGGATGTTAGCTATGTTTGCCAGTGATACATTTTCTCCTTTTGCTGCACTCCAAATGAGATATCTTTTCCATTTTGCTGAATAAGTTTTTCTTGTTGAGGGTCTGCGAGCCTCCAAGATAATGTCTTTAACCCTTTGAGATAAATCTGGGTTATTTTGTCTTATGTAATGTTCCAAGCAGCTAGCTGCAGTGTTTTCAAGATTGGATGCAGGATTTTGAAATTGTTCTGTGTTAGCAGTAAAGGAACTAGGGGTAGAGGCCATGCGTGTTCCCGAGACATACTCCTCAGTAGCGGGTACCAATGCTGCCTCGGCCAGTCTGGAGCTATCAGGATGATCCTTGGGTGATCTTCTCTGATCTTCAGTAGCACTTTGTGCATCAAAGGAAGAGGTGGGAATGCATATGCTGTCAGGTTTTCCCAACTGAAAGATAGGGAGTCCACCTTCCAAGCAAGTGGGTGGTATGTCCTTGTGCAGAATTTTTTCAATTGGTGGTTGTGTGGGGATGCGAATAGGTCTATTTCTGGTAGTCCCCATTTCCTTGTAATGGTTTTGAAGATGTATGGATGCAGCACCCATTCGTGGGCATCCGTGGTAGTTCTGCTTAAGATGTCTGGCTAGTATATTTTCTTTTCCTGGCACAAATATTGCCTGGAGCTGAATGTTGAGGTTCAGGGCCACATTCCAGAGGTCCATTGCCATCCGGCATAGAGGATATGAATGTGTGCCTCCCTGTTTGTTGATATACCACATAACTGTGGTGTTGTCCGTCCTTATCAGCAAATGACCCTGTTGAAGAAATGGTCTGAATGTCTGAATTGCCTGCTTTACTGCCAGCATCTCTTTTTGATTTATGTGTAGGTTCAGCTGGTCTTGAGTCCATAAGCCTTGTATGCACTTGTCCACCATGTGTGCCCCAACCGAGGTCTGTGGCGTCCGTGGTGATAGTCTGGCTTGGGTGTGGCCTGTGGAATGGCAGTGCTTTGTTCAATTGTCAGGCCTGAGCGCACCACGGAATTCTTGCTTCAGGCATGGAATTATTGGAATTTGGGTTTCTAGGCTGTGCTTGTGCTGAGACCATAAATTCCTTAGGTACCATTGCAACTTCCTCATATGTAGTCTGGCATGTGGAATCAATATTATGCAGGATGCCATGTAACCCAGGGCTTGCAGGACTTTCCTTGCTGTAAGCTGGTTCTGCGTTGTTAATGCCATGAAATAGAGTGGTAGGTGCTTCTGCTTTTCTGCTGTGAGGAATGCCATTTGGTTTGATGTGTCCAGTTCTGCACCCAAGAAAGTTATCCTTTGGGATGGGATCAGCCTTGACTTTTTTATGTTGACTGTGTATCCCAGGGCTTGCAATAGGTGAATAACCTTTCTCAAATCTTTTGTTAATTTGTTTTTGTTGTCCGCTTGTAACAGGCAGTCGTCCAGGTATGGATAAATTTGAATTCCCTGAAGCCTGCAATGAGCAATTACTGATGCCAGGCATTTCGTGAATACTCTGGGCAGTAGATAAGCCAAAGGCAATGCTGAGAATTGATAATGCTCTGATCCTGCAAGAAATCTGAGGTATCTTCTGCAATTTGGTCGTATGGGGACGTGCAGGTATGCCTCCTTGAGATCTAGAGTTACCAGCCAAGACTCCTTGCCCAGCATGGGAAGAAGTTGCTGTAGGGTCAGCATCTTGAATTTTGGAACAATGAGATATGTGTTCAGAGCGGACAGGTCGAGAAAAGGTCTCCATTGGTTTTCCTTTCTTGGTACCAGGAAAAGTCTGGAGTAAAATCCTTGTCCTTGTTCCATAGACGGTACCTTTTCTATAGCTCTCATCCTTAGTAAGTGGTCTATTTGTTGTAGGCGTTTGTCTTTTGGTTTGGAGGTAGGTTTGGCATTCCTCTCTTCCTTGGTAGAGTATGGAAGTGAAACCTGTAACCTTTGTCTATTGTCTGTAAAATCCATTTGTCTCCTGTAATGTAATGCCAGTTTACTGAAAATAAGGCTAGCTTTCCGCCTAAGGGTGCTTCTAGTTGTTCCCTGGTAGGCGGTTTCAGAGCCAAGTCACTGTGATTGTCCTGTGGAAGTGGTAGTGGCTGGATCTGTGGCAGTACTTCTCTGGTTGTTAGGCTGCCACTGACGTCCCCTGTAGGCACCTCTGGATTGACCTCCGCCTCTTGGACGCCTATTCCTGCCTCTCTGTGCTCTGGAGGTGTCTGGAAAGGACCAATTCTTGGAAGGCCAGTTCCTACTAAACCTCGGAGGCTGGACCTGTAAGAAATCCTTGACTGTCTGGACAGATTTCGCTTTTTCTTCCACCTTCTTCAACACTTGCTGTGCAGGGGAGCCAAACAAACTGTGTTTTTCCATGGGAGCATCTAGGAGCTTTGACTTTACTTGGTCTGGTAAGGATTGCTCTTTTAACCACGCATGCCTTCTGATCACTGTACCCGTCATAGCTGATCTAAAGGAAGCCTCCAGTGCATCATAGCCGCATTTTAAGGAATGGTTACTGACCTGCTGAGTGTTATGTACCAATTCCTGAAGGGACTTACGGTCTAAAGGTTCAGACGAGGACAGTTTTTTAGTTAGCTGATCTAACAAAAATTCCTGATACTGAATCATGTGGAATTGACAGTTTAAGGCCCTAGCTGAAAGAGTAGCAGAAGTATAAACTTTTTTACCCCATCTCTCTAATGCCCTAGATTCTCTTTCAGAGGGAGGGTTTTGGCAGAGGCAGCTGCTACAGCTTTGGGGCCCTGTGAAATAGTTTCAGGATCTGCAATAGGAGCCTTATACAAGTGATAATGTGTGTCCGGAACCCTGTAGTATCTGTCGGGCTTAGCAGGGGCCGAAGGAAGAGTCAGGGGCAGTACAAGCATCATTAAATGCATCATCCACAACTATAAGTACTGGAGGAATGGCCAAAGGCCTATGTTGTGGCAAATGTAAAAAGGTCCTAAGCCTTTTCCTACAGTCTGAAAAATCCTGGCCCTGCCATTGAAATTGTTCTCTCATAGCATGCAAGGTTTCCCCAAAAGAAAATTCCTCAGGAGGAGAGGCAGAAGGAATGGAGTCTTCTGCATCAGAGTCCTCATATGGAGAATAAGGGCCTTCTGGAGGGTCTGTATTTTCTGAATCATCAGAGGAGTAGTCTGAAGAAACTGGCTCAGGGGGCTCTGCTCTAGGCCTCTTCTCTGGAGGGGGGTGAGAGGCCCTGTCAGGATGAGGCTGGGATCCCCTGATCAAAGAAATGAGATCCTCTGCTAGACTAAGCATTTGAGTACTAGAGCTAGGCCTGTGAGAGGGGGTTTTAGCAGGCACGGTCTTTGAAGATTTAGCTGCTTTAGCCCTGGAAAAATCCTTAATTGACATGGATGCAGGGGGCCTAGCAGCTCCACGTGCAGGAATAGATATATCTAAAGGGATAGTATCTGATAAATCCTGAGAACCTGTAAGAGCAGGTGGAATTTCAGTAGCAGATTCAGCCATGCTGGAAGAGGCCTCAGTTGTAGGAGGCATGCTTTCGGCCGAAGGAAGAACCGCGGACTCTGTTTCAGCCGAAACAGAGACACTCGCGGTTGGCTTAACCACGGTTTCGGCCGAAACCGCGGACCGTGTCGGTCCTTTTCCTTACGCTTTTTAGCTAATTGTGAAGTCGGAGTCTCCGACGGCATGTTGTAAGCAAAAGCGGAGCCGAAAAACTCCTCTGCAAACTCCGACCGACGTCTAAGTGTCCGTCGGTTGAAGGAAGCACAGGCTAGACAAGCTGCTACGTCGTGGTCTGGGCCTAAGCAAGGTAGGCAATAAGACTGGAAATCTTTATGAGGTATTTGTTTCCCACAAGTTAAACAGTTATTCACTTTTTCTGACATCGGCTGAGGCAAGAAAGAGTCCCCAATGGGGTACTTAGCTTTTTAGAAGTCTTCGGTAGTAGCAATCTCTGGTTCTGACCGACCGGCACTTGCGAACAGCTTCTGCTTCGGGCGCCACGCGGCAAGAAAGACTGGGGAAAATGGTGTCGGCTGATGCCTTTATACCCAATTGACAGCAGCTATGACGTCGGGTGAAGTGCGACATCAGCCGAGGCCAGACCCAGACTTTGGAATCCGGCCGACTGAAGGGCTGCCTGAGGCAGGACAACCCATTTGTTAGGATTGCAGATGCATCCTTGAAGGGCATCACTAATGCCCAGAGATTCCTTGATTTCATCAATGCCAATGCCTTGGACCAGCTGGTCGATACCCCCACAACAGGTGAAAATATCTTGGACTTGGTATTAATCAACATGAGTAACCACTGCAGCATCCCTACAGTGTCATCCTTCCTGGTAAGATCAGATCACAAAGCGGTCGCTTTCGAAGTCACCACCACCCACTGACCCCCACCCTAGACAGGGACAAAAAAAAAAAAACTTCTCCAAAGTTGATTACAACCACCTGTGGGAAAGTATAAACAGCTTCACACCCCCTGCCTCTCCATAGGAATGGGCACATATGTCCAAACTTGCACCAAAATACTATACGAGCATTTATATAGCTGCATGGAATCAGGAATACCTAACAGGATAAAAATCCTCCTCCTCAAGGAAGAGTAAACCTTTCTGGTTAACATCTGCAATAAATAAACTCTAAAATAAAAGGAAAAAAAATTGCTGTCCAGGACCAAGAAGGAGCAGGTGCCTAACTGGAAGTAATTTCCCCCTAGCTTGAACAAGCAAATAAGAGCACTAGTGAAATCCTCTAAAGCAAACTTTGAGTCCAAACTGGCCACATCTACTAAAGACAATCACAAGGCTTTCTTTGCACATGTCCTCAGTCTCAAGAGAAGTATCTAGATTTGTCTGTTCACAACTGGTGGTCAAGGACACCACATACACAAACGCTATAAATCTAACCAACCTCCTGGCAGACAAGTTTAGTTAAAACTTCACCCCTCTGTCCTTCCCCATCAGCAAATCAGGACATCCCCAGCATCTGCCCCCTTCCCCTTATCTCTAGGGAGCAAGTCATCACTGCCCTCTCAAAGGCAAAAATACAGCCTCCATGGGACCGGATAACATCCCAGGCTGCATCCTACAACTCGGGCAGGAACGTGCAGCACCATTAAGCACCCTATTCAACCATAGCCTGAGTAGCAGCTTCATCCCAGTGGAGTGGAGGACAGCCACTGTCATCCCTTTGCACAAAGATGGAGCATCCACTGATCTTAACTAGCCTGATATGGAAGGTCATGGAGTGGATTATCATGGACCTCATTAACAAAGACATTGGCAATCTACAAACTCTCAATCCCACACAGTTTGGTTTCATCAAGGGAAGGTCATGCCTGTCGCTTGTCTGGTCAGGATAAAGCAGACAAACATCTGTGGGGTTCATTTTAAGCAGCTTTATTTACACACAAACACATCAGAAATGAGGTTTTGTAACTTAACTTAACTTAAATAAACTTATAAACAGACTGACTACCACACACATACATGTTAACACTTTGGCTGTTCTCTCAAAATGGCACTGCTGCCTGCACATGCTCACTATTTATATGCACGTGCTTACATCTGGAAATGCTTCTTAAAGGTACATAAACACACCATGATCTACAATGCTTGTTAAATTTGGTCGACTTCTTTGAGACAGTCACCAAAGCCATGGACGAGGGGAAGACGGTGCACAATGCCTACCTTGACCAGACCATAGCCTTCAGTACTACTCCCCCACTTGAGTATAATACACAAACTCTCTCAACTAGGCATCGATCTGTATATTACCAAATGGGTAGCAAACTGGCTCACTGATGGAACCCACCTAGTCAAAATGGGGGAAGCCACCTCAAGCAGTCGAACTGTAATGAGCGGTGTACCCCAGGGATCGGTCTTGGGGCCTTTGTTGTTTGGGATATACTTTTCTGAGGTGCAGGTGAAAACCAGTGGGCTGTGGTTGACCAAGTTTGCAGATGACTGCAAGCTGGGCGCTGTCATCAATTTCCCTAGTAATGTGGATATCCTTCAAGAAGGTCTAACCCCAATAAATGACTGGTGCCAGAAACACAGCCTCAAACTGAATGCCAAAAAAATGCATCATCATCCCCTTTGGGGAGAGTGACATCCCCACAAATTATCACATTAATAACAAGGTCCTAAGCACGCAACAAGTCGTGAGGGATTTGGGCACCCAGGTTAACAGCAAACTGACTTCTGACCACCATATTGCCTCCAGTGTATGGAAAGCTTAATACATGGCCCACCTCATTAGCAAGGGTATCTCATGCACGGACAAGGTAGTCATAACATCCCTGTATTCTTTCCTTATAAGACCCATTATTGAGTACAATGCCCCTTTCAGCATTTACCTCACAAAGCACATGCAGCACCTGGAGAGACCACAGAGGTTCCTCATCAAGAGGATCCAGGGTCTCAAATATCTACCCTACACAGATAGGCTAAAGGCCCTGTCCCTTGTCCCTCTAGTCAGTCTCCTACAGACTCCTCAGAGGTGACCTCTGTCTGGCATACAAAGCTATCTCAGACCCCGTCTTGATAGGACTGCTGCATATCCACAAGTCAAGCTCCACTTGAGTAACCCGCACTCGCGACTCAACCTGGTCTGTGATATCAATAGGACTTGTTGATGGGACAGATTTGTGTCCCAGAGACTCCCGCTTCTGTGGAACAGACTCCCGCTCTACATCAAGCAGCATACCTCATTAACGCTTTTTAAGTGCAACCTCGATAACTGGACAGTGAAAAGAAAATAAACCCCTGGGATTCCACCTGTGTGACTGCTGGACTGAGGCATCGGCTGCTGACTTGTCGGAACATGGGCTAAATTCTTGGCTAGGCTTGTAACGGCCTCAGGGCCAACAGCCTAGTAACTTCCTATGATTTCTAGAAGCTAGGGCGAATCTCTGGTCACTTGCCAGTTTCATGGTCTTTCTCAAGACTGTACAGACAATGCATCTACATGCTTTACTTATTATAATGGTTAGGTATAAAAATGCAAGACTTTACCACTGACAACAAGGATTGAAATCAAAATTCTGTATGAAAAAAAATAGGCTGGGTAACAAACAATTATATGGCTGGTAATGTTATCATCATGATGTATTTTATAGGTACACAGACACAGACTGTAAGAAATCCTTAACTGTCTGCATAGGTTCTGCTTTTTCCTCCATCTTTTTTAAGACCTCTTCTGCCTTAGTGTCAAATAAGTTATCTTTGTGCAAGGGGGCATCCAACAATTTAGATTTGACATGGTCTGGCAAGGGCTGTTCCTTAAGCCATGCATGCCTTCTAATGACAGATCCAGTGACTGCTGCACTGCAAGAAGCTTCTAGGGCATCAAACCCACAGTGCAATGTGTGTTTAGTTACTTGACTTGCAGAATGCATTAACTCTTGTAACTCTTTAGAGTCTGCACAAGCAGGAAAGGAAGACTTTTTTTGTCTGAGGAGTTCCAGGGTATGTTGCTGAAAGTTTAGCATATGGAACTGACAATTTAGTGCCCCAACAGCAAGAGTAGCTGAGGTGTATTCTTTTTTACCCCATTTGTCCAGTGCTTGGGAATCCCTATCTGAGGGGGTGGAATTCTTAGCAGAGGTTGCTTTAATCCCTTTACACTCTTGAGAAATTACATCAGGGTCAGCAATAGGATTTTTAAAAATAAATTTGTGTGAGTCAGGGACTCTATAGTACCTGTCTGGTTTGCTGGGTGCAGGAGGGAGGGTGTCAGGAGTCAAGCTGGATTCCAGGAAAACATCCTCCACAATATGCAGGACTGGGGGGATGGCCAAGGGTATGTGCTGTGGAAGATCTAAGAATTCCCAGAGTCTCTTTTTAGACTGAAAGTAGCGACTCTTCCATTGGAAATCTCCCTTAAGGTATAAAGGGTTTCCCCAAAGGAGAGGTGGAAGGGATGGAATTCTCTGCATCAGAATCCTCATAAGTAGAGAGGTGTTGCATGTCTTCATATTCAGATGCATCAGATCTCTTTTCCTTTTGGAGGGGGTAGCTTGGCTTCCCCTGATCAGCATGATAAGGTCTTCTGCAATTTTAAATATTTGAGACTGAGGCAAGGAAGCAGGTGTCTGAGATTGGGTTGTTGGTTTCTTGGGTGTGATTTGTACCCTGGGCCTAAGAAACTCGGTTGTTTTCAAAAGAACAGTAGTTATGAAAGACGACGTCGGTTTGTGTTGAGAATCAGTAGTGTGAAGGACTTCCTCTGAAACTGGTGCCTGCTCAGCAGCTCCAGACCCATCCAAGATAGAAACGACTGCAGGATCCTTAGTCGAAGAAGTGTTTTGTGGCAT
Organism: Protopterus annectens; assembly: GCF_019279795.1. Lineage (NCBI taxonomy): Eukaryota > Metazoa > Chordata > Ceratodontiformes > Protopteridae > Protopterus > Protopterus annectens. The sequence continues at coordinate 1,276,789,695 of NC_056728.1, forward strand.
ACTGGACTCCAAAAGCGTCTCGGTAGTGGCCTGCGAATCCACAGAAGCGGGCATCAGGGCTACAAAAGTGTCTGAGGACCAGAGAACTAACGACTAGCTTAACTGAAGCGTCGTCAGTAGGTTTGGACCTGTGCAGTCTGTCTATCTTTACGTTTTTTTGGAAGATCTGCTGTCGGATGGCTTCAGCTTCAAATCGGTAGACGAAACTCAGGTAGTGGATGACCGGCATTCATGTGAACTGCTTCTGCTTCGGGCTACATGGCAAGAAAGACTGATGTAACGGTATTGTCTGCCTTACTTTATACTACGGATGAAATGACTTCAGTCCTGAGATGACAGCAACCGATGCAGAAACACTAAGCCTATTGTATTCGGGCAGGCCGAGGGCTACCCTGGCAGGGATAACCCAAATGTGATGACTGCAACAGTGAAACACAAAGAACATCCATAGTTATTGTAGTATCGGTAAGGCATTTGTACCTGAGCCATTTGTCTTCCCTGGCCATTTACCTTGAGAAGCAATGGTTTAAACAGTTAGGCCAGAGTATCATGGCAGAATCCTGAAACACTGAGGTACTCCCGCTAATTAAAAAGAGGGCCAAAAAGTCTCACCCAGCTTCTTTAGCTGCCCAGCTTGCACCGGACATCCCTCTAGAAGCAGGTAATATCTCTGGGTTGTTCAGCATTTACATCAAATTCCTCTGCTGCTACCCTGCTGAAGGGCGGCATGGCTCCATCTTTTCACATGCTCTCTGAGGCTCTGCAGGCATCTGCTCTGGACATCGAGGGGGGAATTGTGGTTGATTACCTCGAAGGGTCCTAGAGGGATTCCGCAGATATTGGTCAGGGAGGAAGTTTCGGGTTTTCTTATCGAATCTTGCCAAGGGTCGGAAACTCCGGTATTTGTTAGGGCTGATGCCCTTTCTAAGAAAAGACAAAAACTGAAGCACGTTTCGGTCTGTTCTAAGGATCCTCAAAGGGAACAGCAAGAGTTTATTCATGACTTGTTTTCTGCCTTAATGACCCTTAAGCCTCCTCAAGGGGTTTCAGTACCTTCTCCTCCTTTGTCCTCTACCCTTTCTAAATGGCTTAGGGAACCAGATTCCTCTGATGATGATTCAGTGTCTGGTGAGGGGGGGGTCTTATTCTTCACAGACACCTTTATCTTTGGTTTATGGCTCTGATGAAGAGGAGTCTGTTAGCCCCGAGTTTCCTTTCGAGGAATTGTCCTTTGGGGACACAACTGCTGGGATGATGCAATTCTTTAAGTGGAATTCTCCTCAAGTGTCTGATATTCAGTGAAGATATTATGACTTGCTTCAGGTGAAAAGTCGTAAACCATTAGCAGTTCCTCCTGTGCTGGCTGCCTTGTTAGCTACTTTAATTGCTGCTTCCAAGCCTCCTGATGATCAGCCTCCTGCTCCCAAGAAACATAATCGGTTCTATAAGGTTCCTGATGATTGTCAATTTTTAGTTAAATGTCCTTCTGCTGATCCTGCTGTGGTATCAGTCTCTTCCGACAAACCTAAACTTTTGCCCTCTTCCAAACTTTTGCCTTCTGATAAAGCTAGTAGGACAATGGAGAGGTTTGGTAAGAAAGTTTACATTGCTTATACTTCGGCCTTTAGACCTATTAAAATTGCCAGATGCACATGTCCAGGTATGTTCTGGCTTTGACTGCTCAGGCTTGTCAGATTATCTATGACCTCCCTGATTCTGAAGGGAAACCCTCTGCTTTATCTTTTCGAGGTTCTGCTTCTCATGTGGCTTGCCACTCTACATGTAACTATGATGCTGCTGATCCCTCTTCTAGGGCAGCAGCTTTTGGGTCCATCATGACATATTATTCCTGGCTTTGTCTCCAGTCTCTAGTGGAGTATATCAAGACCAAGTTGTTGGACATTCCTTTGGATAATACACATCTTTTTGGGACTGTTGCTGCTGCTATGTTAAAGTTTCTATACGAGAAAGCCAAAGCCTTGCAAGACCTTGCATATTTTTGTCTTTCCTATCCATAATTTCCAGAGAAATTGTACTTCTAGGTCTGCTTTTGTTCGCAGTCAACCCCACCAGGCCTATAAGGGCAGGAAGGGTGTGAGGCAGGTCCCCCTCCCTCCACTAAAGCTTCACCAACGTCTGTGGCCCAGAAGCCTCCTTTATCTGATAAGTCTACTTTTCTTTGACAATTTGTCCCCCTGCCCCTTTAGACCAGGTTCCTTTGACCCTTTGGGTCTACCCTTGTCTTTCAAAATGGTGTCTCATCAGACTCTTAGGTTCTATCACCCATCCGGGTTACTCTGCAGTATGGAAAGTTATCCTTTCCCTCCTTTTTCAGCGATTCCTTGACCTCTAGACCAACTTCCTCATTTCCCAGAGGTTCTAGGGTCCTTGTTGAACCAACAAAACATTCAATCTGTTCCCTCTTTCCAAGTAGGAAAGGTTCTTTATTCAAAGATGCTCCTGCTTTCTCAAAAGGAAGGGACTTGGAGACCTATTTTGAATTTCTCCCAGCCCAACATCTTTCTCTGTTTCCTCTTTTATTACCCCAGGCTTTTCTGGTGCCCTTGGATCTGAAAGATGCTTACCTTCATAACCCTATTCACCCTCTTTTCATGAAGGTTTTACATTTATCGCTATCTTCCTCTCATTTTCAGTTCTTTAATTTGCCCTTTGGCCTCTCTACTTCCCCAAGAGTATTCACAAAGTGTCTAGCTCCTGTGATTGCCTTCTGTAAGCTCCAAGGCATTCAGACTTTTCCTTATCTAGATGACCTGTTGCTTCAGGCGCCTTCTCCCAGTTGTTTGATACATGATCTGCAGTTCACCATCTCTCTTCTTCAAAGCCTGGTGTTTACAATCAACTTCCAAAAGTCCATCCTGACTCACTCTGAGGATCATGTAAATCTGGGATGCAGGATTCAGACAATGCCAATGTTGGCTTCTCTTCCACCGCCAAAGGTATTGTCATTGACAGCCTTCTTTCAGATTCTTCTTCCTCTGACTGCCATGCCAGCCAGGGAGTTTCTTTGTGTCCTGGGATTCATGGCCTCTTCTATTCCCATGCTTCCTCTTTCCAGAATGCATATGTGGAAGCTTCAATGGTACATCAAATCAGTTTGGCACCGTCACCCTCTGGATTTCAGTGTACCTCTCCTTTCCTGTGTCAAAAGGGAATTTGAGAGGTAGATTCAATGGTTCATTCTCAACCCAGGCCAGCCCTTTTAGCCTCCAGCCCCTTCTTAACGGCTGTTCATCAATGCCACAGACATGGGGTGGGGGACTTCTCTTGATCACCTAAAAGTTCAGGGTCTTTGGCCTCCCTCTCAGAAGTCGGCGCATATCAACATCGGGGAGATGTGAGCTCCAATTCTGGCCCTTCAGGCTTTTCACCCCATGTTCTCTCCAGGCCCCTTGAAGGTGTACAAAAACAACACTACAGTGATGTGGTATGTCAACAAGCAGGGGGTCACAAACTCTTACCTCATCTGTAGGATGGGTCTTCAGGCATGGGAAATGGCTCTCAGTTATCAGTTAACCTTTCAGGCAGTATACATTCCTTCAGAGCACAAAGTATTGAAAACTCTCTGAGCAGGTCCAAAACACAGGCTCATGAATGGATGCTTCACAGAGATGTGTTTCTGGACATTGTCCATTGGTGGGGTATTCCTCAAGTAGATCTTTTTGTCACATTTTCTAAGGGTTCTCTAACTCCTTGTCTGATTTTGTTAAGATACAAAATATGTAGTCTTAAAGAAATACAAGTAAAAGGACATTTAAAAAGAAATGACAAGAAGGTCCCAAAAAGAATTCTGGAAACTCACAAAAGGACAATGCAATAAATCCGAATGACTATTTAAGGGACTTTGTTGCCCTTCCCACCACACACACACACACACACACACACACACACACACACACACACACACACACACACATTGAAAGGATCCCTTTTCTTCTAGAAGGTCTGACTCACCACTTTTCACTCTGGTAACAGAATTTCAGACAAATGGGCTCTAAAATCATTCATCAAGGTTACAGATGTTAGTGAAAGGAAATTCCTATTTTCTAGGAGGTCATTTCTTATACTCCACACCAGACTCTTGTTTCCACCTGTCCTTTATCCCATGCTGTCCCAGGGAGTGACAGAAACAGTTCCACTTTCCTAGATGTGGAAGAGTTTTTATTCAAGGATGTTTTTAGAGATGAAGAAAGAAAATGCTTGGAGACCAATTCTGGACCTTTCTTTCCTAAACTTTATCATTGCCATCATTGACTGGTCTCACTTACTTGCCATAAAAGACCACAATGAAGCAGGCAACACCCTTACCAATATCCTACTGCACTTGCAAAACAAATTCTTTCCCTTCGACCTCATAAAATACGATTTATGAGGTCTCTCATCTAACTACTTGAAACACCTCCTCACATTACATGATGAATCATGGCACAATTGGAAATGCAACCCATTCCACAGATTCTTGTGCCGAATATACCTCACTATGTAATCTAGCTAAGCAAACCATCCACAGATACACTACCTAAACACACAAATTTCATTTTTAGACAAACCCATAAGATTCTAAAGAGAAATCAACCTGTTGACCCACCAAAAATTCAACACAACACAACTCCACTCCCCTGAACCCCTCTAACATCACCACAAACAAACTCCCATTCAAAAACATCTTCGCTGAGATTAACAAGCTGACACACATCAATACCACCACAACCCAACCACCCTCACAGCCACTCTCTCTCCCTTTACATTCCACTTCAAAAAGATTAGAACCAAAGAGACTGAAACACAAATGGACCAAATACAAATAGATACTCCCTTTAAAAAGACTTCATCTCCCACCCTTCCCTCACATACACCACCTGTGCTTAACTAATAAAATTATGCCACAGATACAGAAAACAGCAACTGTTACACCTATTCCAAAACTACCCAACCCAACTACTGCTTCGCAATACTGTCCTATCCCAGAACTTCCCACTTTAGGTAAAACATTAGAAAAAAATTAGGTAAAACATTAGAAAAAATTTTCTACAACCAAATTACTGCTTATTTACACCATTAATACCTTCTTCTATTTAGGAAACAACATGGATTCCTACCTGGATGCAACAACATAACAGCTCACTACTCGCTTACAAATGACATACTATCCAATATGGAGAAAACAACTTAAAAGAAGCTGTCTTTATTGACATCACAAAAGCCATTAATCTAACTGATCATAACTTACTATTTGACAAATTAACTGAAACAGGCATTAGTTACAAAACCTTGGTTTGAAGATTTCCTCACCAATAAATCCTTCAAGGTGAAAGTAGGCACCACTACCTCTGAAATGGAGCCTCTTATGAAAGGAGTCCCCCAGGGAACCACTTTAGCCCGTCTGCTACTTTCAATATTTATCAACAAGCTCCCATATGATTACCTTCAGATAACTGTAATTCTTTACGCAGATGAAGTGGTCATCTACAGGTCAAACAAATTCCACTCTGTCATACAAACTCAGCTCCAAGATTACGTTCAAACTTTCAACCAATGGCCAATAGACCAGAAACTTGCATTCAATCACTCAAACACAAAAGCGGTGCTATTTGGAACCAACCAAAAAAATAGCCAAAGTACCCAATTTCTTTAATATTAAAGATAACAATACTACCAAAGAAACTACCTCAACATTCAAATAACTAGACATTTGGCTAGGCCAAGCTCTTAATTTTCAACTATACATTCAAAACACACAAAAAGGTTAACACATTGCTGTTCTTGGCAAAAATGCTATCAATTCTTCTGACCAAGCCAGCCAAAGTTGTCATTGGCAAAGTAATGCTCTTACCTTATCTCAATTATGGACTACTAACTGCTGCAGCCTCAAAGAAAAACACTACCACCTTGCAAACCATCTCCAATAAAATCTGCTGGTTAATTATAACAACCCCATTAAGGAACACCATGCATAACTCCAGCCAAAGCTAAATGTCTCCAGTACATTCAAGTCAACTTCCTTCTAGGATCACCAATTCACAAAGCCCTTTCACCCGAGACATCTTAACCTCTTTCAAACTTTTCACCCTCCCCCCCCCCCCCCACACACACATATAATCTCAGGGGTATCTCTCAATCTCAGCCCACTCTAACTACAAAAAAGTAAACTTCATTCCAATGACTATGCATTCTCCATCCTAGCACATGAACTACACTCTCAGACATCCAGGTGTACTCAGACCTCAGACAGCAGCTTAAAGAGCACCTCTTCACCCAAACAAAGTGCAGCTGCACTCACACAGGTCAAATTACATGAGCCTTGCAGCCATACCTCTCAACCTCTTACACCAACAGATCTGGACGAAACCATAAAAAATGGGGGCAAAGGCCTAAAAATAGGGACAATTTTTAAATATTGCTCTTACAAACTTAGAAAGTTGATAGATTAAAAGGTTTTGCATTAACATGAATTTTCAGATGGTTAGGAAATCTGAAACTCAAATGTATGTTATTATTTTCTGAATTCAATTCTCAATAATTAGCCAATGATTTGCCACAAAACTAAAATATTTTTTGTCTCTTCCTCGTAACATAAGGCAAAAATCTGGACATTCTGTGACAATCTGGACAGTTGAGAACTATGCCTGCAGGCCTCTCACACCCCTTTATCCCTGTTTCATCCTTCCTTGTCTCATCTTGTCATACCTCACTTACTGCCTCTCATTCACCCTACCTCCCTCTTCACTTTGCATCTCTCACGCGTCTCTCCTATTTCTTCTGCAAGCCTCTCTCTCTATTTCTTTGTCATCTCCCCATGGTATCCTTTCCAGCATGTACTCTCACTTGCCTCTTCTAATGTCTTCATATCCCCCTATATAATAATATGCTATTATCTCAGTAGTATAAACCATCTCGGTCACTATGGCTACATCTTATCCAAAAAGATGTAAGCATAATTCCATTTTTACATCCATGTTACGACTTTGTAAACTGCTCCTTGAAGTAAAAGTTGTAGCATATTTTTAGACCTGTAAATATGTACATGTTTTAAAGCATATCCTTGTGTCTGTAAACATGTCTTGTTCATTTGTTATGTGATCCTATTCATCCTGGCTGTACCAGCAAATGGTCCATTAAATCAGTACCCTACCCAGGTAAATAAATTTAAACGAAATCTTTCAAAGTTTTGGATCAGCTGTTCATTTCCTGTGATGGCAATAAGAAGGGATAGCTTGTGTCAAAACAGACTATTTTGAAATGTGTTTTTTTTAATGCTATGACCTTTCATTATACTCACCATAGCAAAACTATTCCAGGCAGGGTCAAGGCCCACTCTACCATAGTTCTAGCTTCATCTATGGCTTTTTGGAAAGAGTGGGATTCTAAAAGTTTTCTAAAAGCTGCTACTTGGTCCTCTGTACATGCATTTACAAAGTACTATAAGCTTGATTATTTTTCTAGGTCTAGATCAGGCTTTGAAAGGACCATTCTCCAGGGGCTCCTTGACTCTTCTCCTTCACCTCCCAAATGCAGTACATTACAGGAATATATCCATACATCTAAGGCTACTACTGCAGCAGTGATCAATATGATGAACCTAATACAATGTACGTGTGTAAGTAAACTTACCCATAACAGTAGACATTTCAATGATCACTGCTGCAGTAGTTGTTTCCTCCCATCAAACTCCCTTATTTTCTGGTGTGTTGTTTATGTCGGGCTGTGGCTCTTTTTTTGTTGTTTTTTTTTCATTGACTTTTCAAGGCTCAACTTCCATGTTTGCCAAGCCCTTCAGAGCTTTTCTGCCAGCAATCAAACTTGTTTTTCAGTCAACTCAACTAGAGCTGCCAGACAGTATGCGCATGTAGAAGGCGCCCTGAAGCTTTGGAAACTGGCCAGCTGTTATATTCTTGGCAGAATATAACCCATACAGCTAAGGCTACTGGTGCAGTGATCATTTGAACATCTACTGTTCAGGTAAGTCCGCTTAACAGAATTGTTCTCTTCTCACCTGTATCTGTGTAACACTGACTGTGTACCTTAATCAGTTCAATGGACTACTGAAGCAGTGGGATCAACTTGAACTCAAAACTGATTTCATAAAAATCACCCACAAATGCTTGCTAGGCAGCATATTCTAGGTGCTGAGCTTTAAAAGAGGACACAGAGTTGTGGTAAAACAAATGTTTTTTTTTATAGAAACACATTGTTTAATTTTACCAGGAAGAATAAACACAAATGAAATAATGACATTATAGACTTCTTCATTCTATATCATTCTTCCACGGTATGTATGTATATTCAATAAAGATGTGAAATTCAGTCTCCAGTTTATTGGAGGAGACTTCTGCTACTTTAGATACTCTGTTTTAACAGCAAACCACAATAACACATTACACAACAGAGCTTATAAAAGGAATAAGGAAGTTAAAATGAAGTAAACATTTAATGTTCTGGCTGGCTTGTGTAATCAGGACAGATTCACCCAGCAGGTCTTGCTTTCCAGCAGCACTTTAAAAATCTACGGCATCTTCCAGCCACAAAAGTATTTAAGGAAACGGTCAGCAATCAGAGCACTCGCCTAAAATGCATAAGATAAGTAAGGCAGGTATTTTAAGCTGTTAAGCAGCAGGTAACAGTTTTGAGCTATGGAAAAATCATTCATAGAGTTAAAAGCGTAACTGTTCTGAAACAGAACTAAGAACCTCAACACATGATACTTGAAGTTTTTTTTCCTCTTGCAAAAACAGAACTTCTGGAATTAATACAATAACCAGACCCTGTTTTACAACACTGTCAGTGTTGAATGCCACATACAAGAAAAAAATTCATGCATTCGAATGCTCACTTGTTAGAATGGTGAAAAGACGGTCAAAAATGATCATAAATGGAAAAAATTAGCCCCCTGGATGGATGTACAGATTAGACAAGCCTCCAAAACACCTCAAGATCCACAACCAGCCCCAGAAGAGAAATGGAGTAAGTCTGGGGGTGGGGGGTTGTAGTTGAAGAGGAGATGGCAGGACCAATGTGGACACACTGGGGGCTGGGGCCGGTAATAGTAAGGTCTGAGGGAATCAAACAAAAAATGGAAAAGACTGTAAATTCCTGTTTTTTTTCCACTGGGAATTTACCCGTTCCCCACTGTACTGCAATCTTACAGTTGGTATCTATAAGCAGCTGTGGGTGTGTGGGGTGCAGTGGGGCTTGTCCCCTTTGCAAAAAGTTTTTTTTTGTATTTTAATGTATTTTTTGTTTTATGCTTTTTTAAACACCTTTATTACATGTCTTATAACTTAAGACATAGGCAAACATACATTAACAGAAAAGGAAACAAACCATTTTAACATTTTTCCATTTAAATATGATATACATCACATATTATTTCTTTGCCACTATCATCAGTCCAACATTACATAAATTGCTGAAGTCCTGCCTTCTCTTAAACCTCACTCCACTTCCTCCTGAACATTGTTTTGCATGTATTGTTCCCACAATTTCCATTTACTTCTACTTAATTTGCTCCTTCCCTTTTCTAAAAGATCCCTCTTCCAGTTCATTTATCACTTTTATAATGCACAATACCTCAATTACAGTTCAACTGGACTTGGATTTCCATGCTCTAGTAATTGATTGTTTTAGGTTAGAATACTTGAGTTTCAGTTTTGTTAGATTTGTGTGTACTCAATGTTTTATGTTGCAAAGACCTATAGTAAACTTACACACACAGATACAGGTATGATTACAGATTTTACACAAACACTCACACACACACACACATATATATATATATATATATATATATATATATATATATATATATATATATATACACACACACATACACACACACGTACACACACACATATGTAGGTGTGTGTGTGTGCGCACATATGCGTATATCTATGGGCCTACTTTAGATAAATGAATTTACCGTTCACCAAAACTCAAAACTGTGAGATGACTACAATGAAAAGTCCATTTCTATGAAGTCTTGGATCATCGGTACAGTGTTAAAGGGTAAACCACCAGGAGAAAAGAACTACACGGAATGAATTTAAACCCATGCAAGTTGGAGGCTGCAACCCCCCAACTAAATACACCAACTCCGAAATTATACTACAATGGGGAAAAGGGTAAAGTTGACCCTGGTGGCCAAGTGATTCTTTACCCTGTAACACTGTGTTGGTGACCCAAGGTAAATTTGTTAATTTAAAGTAGACCCATATATAAAAATGTTATGTACTCACCATAATGTTCCATCTGAGTTGTTGCTTTTCATTTGTCTTCAACCTGTTCGAATAAGGATCCAGTACAGATCTGACTCGGCTGCATTTTCCAGCATCGGATCCAAGCTACAAGTTCCTCCCCTACCCATAATGCCCCTGTCGCCCTCCTCCACTCAGATCGAATTTGCTGATGCTGTAGCACCTCCACTTAACCATACGCCTAACACAGTGGCATTAATACCACTTAACAAAATCAGGAAAACATAGACCCACCAGAGTAGGGGTTATGTATCTGCCATCTGGTCCACTACACAGCCCACATAAGGCAGGGGGAAGGAGGGAGGGATGGCTGAAGACAAATGAAAAGCAATAACTCAGATGGAACATTATGGTGAGTCCATAACTTTTTTTATCTGAAGTTGCTGTTTTCATTTGATCTTCGGCCTGTGAGAGAGAGTCCCCAGCTACCAAAAAGTCCTGGGTGGTCCTCATGGGAGGATGTTCTGGAGCACAGCTGAGTGAAAAGATGCCCTGCCCCTGGAAAGGAGATCCAATTTGTAATGAGAAAAAAATGTATGAGATGATGCCCAAGTAGCTGTAGAACAAAAGGAAACCCTAGACCAAAAGGCCGCGGAGTAGTTACAGACCTAATAGAATGCGCCCCGACATGACCTGGTGGAGATAATCCCTTGGCTTGACAGGCAAACGCAATGCAGTGAGAGATCCAACGAGCAACTGTTACTTTTTAAACCGGTTTCCCTAAGAAAGGCTTAGAAAAGGAAACAAAAAGGTGATCAGACTTCCAAAAGGATTTTATTCTATGCAAATTGAATCGCAGTTGCCTATGAACATCAAGCAAATGCAATTTTTACTCTCCCTTATTCTGGAAGTTCGGAAAGAAAACAGGGAGAATGAGGACCTGGTTAAGGTTAGACTCTGATGCCACTTTTGGAAAGAATGAAGGGCTCCGTCCTTAAGGAAACCCTGTCTTTGTGAAACACCATATAAGGGGGCTTTGAAAGACAAAGCCTGGACCTCTGATACTCTCTTGGCTGAAGTAATGGCTACCAGAAAGGCTGTCTTCCAAGACAGGAACTGCAAGCCCACTCTAGCTGCTAGTTCAAAAGGGGGAGAAACCAAACCTTGTGGCACTAAGGTAAGATCCCAACGGGGTGTTGGCTCCTTGACTGGAGGCATGAGTAAAAAGGTACCATTCAAAAAGCCTTTACAATGCATGGAAGAAGCCAAAGAAGCCGAATTTTCTCCTATGTGAAAAGTGGAGATTGTTGCCAACTGTACCTTTACCATAAAAAACTAGCGCCATGACTAAAGACATCTGCCAAAAGCTCCAAAATGATGGGAACGAGCAGTAAAGGGGCCCAGATCATGCTGAGAAGCCCATATACAGAAATGTTTCTACTTACTGGAATAAACCTTCCTGGTGGAAGACTTGTGAGCTACTACCAAAACCTTCTTAATGGGAAAAGACAGCCCGGGGAGTCTTCACTACCACTGGAACTGGAGCAGCCAAGCCGTGAGCTTCAGACTGACTAAATCTGGGTGTGGGATCCCAGAGCTATGCGTGATCAGATCCAAAGCTGGATCTAACATTCAAGGAGGATACTCTGCATGAGACCACAGAGAGGGGAACCAAACTTGGCGAAGCCAGAAGGGGGCAATAAGGATCACTAAGCTCGCCAGCTGTGGAGCTTCCTGAATGAATTTCGGGATTAGAGGGAGTGCAGGATAAGCATATAATAGTCCGGAGAGCCAAGCATGAACTAGAGCATCTCTGGGGGACTCTGCCAGAAGGGAGTTCAGAACAAAATATTCGCTGCACTTCGCATTGGAAGGAAAGGCAAAGAGATGACAGCAAGGCTGATCCCACTTTAGAAAGATCTGTTCTGCTACTGAAGGATTTCAAGACCACTCATAAGGCATCAGAATAGATCTGCTGAGCCTGTCCGCCAGAATGTTGGATCTCCTTGGAATGTGTGTTGCTACCAGAAAATGGCCAGAGATCACCCAACTCCCACAATCTCATGTCTTTGCAACAAATGGGGTAAGATCTGGCTCCCTCCTGTTTGTTGATATACCAGGCTACATACACAGTGACTGTCTGGAAGGCAATCATTCCTTGGGGAAGATGGGCATGAAGAGCTTGCAAAGCCAACAGCACCACCCTCATCTCCAGGACATTGATATGCAGATGGGTCTCTAGGGAAGACCACGTGCCTTGGACTCCTTCCCATGTAATACCACCCCCCCCCCAGCAGGGAGGCATCAGTGGTCACCGTGACCACCGGGGTGGGAAGAAAGAACAGATGACCCAGAAGATCACCTGGGGATTGAAGCCACCAGAAAAGCAAATTCTTGCAAGCCCACGATAACTGCACTGGATGAGATAAGGGCAGGTCTAGTAATGACCACTGAACCACCAGAGTCCATTGGAGGACTCTCATATGAAGATGAGCTGTAGGGATCAGGGTAATCATGGCCACCATGGACCTCAGTTCCAAAAGAACAGACTCTGCAGAGGGATACTGGGTCTGAACAATGTAGGAAATATGATGACGGAGGGATTGAAGTCTGTCTGGAGTTTGAAACATCCTGCTTTGAGTGGTATCTAATAAAGCCTCAATGAAGTCAAGAACATGCACTGGATCCAAGTGGAACTTGTTGAGATTTATGGTTATGCCTAGCTGGTGGGTGGTCTTGAGAAGAAGATCCCTGGCTTGACAGATTTGATGCCTGGAGGGACAGGAAAGGAGCCAATCGTCCAGGCAGGGGAAGACCTGGAACCCCTTCAGCTGCAGGTGAGCAGCCACCACTGCCGTCACTTTAGTAAACATCATGAGGGCAGTGGGGAGACCAAAGGGGAGCGCTCTGAACAGATAATGATTGGCTCCCAGCCGGAAGACGAGGAACCTCCATGAGTGCCTGTCCATCTTGATGTGACAGTACACATCTTGGAGGTCCACCAAGCACATCCAGTCATTTATCTGCATAAAGGGCAGAATGGATTGAAAAGTGACCATCCGGAATTTTGTCTTGGAAACTGACAGGTTTAGGATTGAAAGATCCAGGATGGGTCTTAAGTCCCCCATTTTCTTTGGCGCCAAAAAGAACCTGGAATAGATGCCTGATCTGGATTGGTCTGGGGGGATGGGCTGGATGACTGACTTTTCGAACAGCTTGGAAATTTCCACTGCTTCTTCCTCCCATTGCACAGATGGGACATCTGGGAGGGGTTTGGTAAGAACTAGGGGTTGAAAGAAGGGGACCGAGTATCCCCTGGATATAATCTGCAACACTCAGTGATTGTCTGTGATGGACTCCCAGGCTGTTGGGTACAGACAGACGTCCCCCAACTGCCTCCAGAGACTAGCAGTTTGGCAACCATTCAGGGCTGTAGCGGGGGTCTGTCCGGGAAAGAATCCCGAGAACCTTGGTTCCTC